>NC_045544.1:137922159-138179659 GCF_009769535.1 Thamnophis elegans
ACTGGCGTGGTTGTTGATCAAAGAGATTAGAAGACGTTTTTGGTGGATCGGGCTCTGTAAAAGCTTTTAGTCAGTGCAATGATCTGATTCAGGGACTATACAGGCAGTCCTCGATTTATGACCACAACGCTCCCCAAAATTTCTTTGCTAGGTTTTGCCCCATTTTACGACTTTCCTTGCCACCATTGTTAAGTGAATCACTGTGTCAGGCTTCCAAATATCATCCATAACTAAATCAGAGTCCGAGGCAAAGGATTCCTCAAAGTTCCAATTTATGAAGAGAGCCATGTTGGCACATCTGGGGAAACCCAAAATTCTGAAAGCTTCCCGGTTTCCCCCACCCAGTTGAAAGTTCAAGATCTTGCCCTCACACCCACAAGTCCATCCCATGGTCCAATCTCCCACTGCCATGATGGCAGTTCCACCCATCCAGTTCCAGTCAGGTGCAGAGGTGCAGAGACAAAAGATGACCTTGGCTTTCGAGAAAGAATGTTGTTATGGCTGCATATCATCTAACTCCGTACAATCCCCAGCTCCCATTTTCCCACCATAGAAAATGCACAGTAGAAGAATAGAAAGTGTGGCAGCTAAAGACCCAAAAGCAAAGATGGCTGCAGGCTTGGCACACTGCAGTTGATAAGGTAAGGAACCCGGTTGTTAAGTGAATCTGGTTTCCCCCCATTGATGTTGATGGTCAGAAGATCACAAAAGGGGGTCTTGTGACTCCGAGACACTGCAACCGTCATAAATATGAGTCGGGTTGCCAAGCGTCCAAATTTTGATTACGTGATCGCGGGGATCCTGCAAAGATTGTCACTGTGAGAAACAGCCATAGGTGACTCTTTTCAGTGCCGTTGTAACTTTAATTGGTCATTAAATGAACTGTTGCAAGTTGAGGACTATTGTATATCTCTGAATAGCATCTGTGAACTGCAACAACACACAAAAAACCCTGCTTTTGTGCTGTAGGAATCCCCCAGCTTAACCGCAGCGTTACACAAAAGCTCAGATCTCCCTAAGAGATTTATCTCTTCCGTAATAAAATTTGCTGGTTAAGGAAAAAAAGAAACTATTTCTCTGAGAAATGTGTGGCAAGCACTGGTGAAGAATTCATCACAATCACTCATGATTTAGAAACAGACTTTGGCTCAAAGCTGCGTAGAATATATTTCATGGTTAGAAGGCCCTAAGAATAGAATAGAATAGAATAGAATAAGAATAGAATAAAACAGAATAAGAATAGAATAGAATAAAAATAGAATAAAAATAAGAATAGAATAGAGAATAGAATGGAATAGAATAGTATAGAAATTAGAATAAGAATAGAATAGAATAGAATAGCATAGAAGAGAATAGAATAAGAATAAAAATAGAATAAAAATAAGAATAGAATAGAGAATGGAATGGAATGGAATAGAATAGAATAGAAATTAGCATAGAATAGAATAAAAATAAGAATAGAATAGAGAATGGAATGGAATAGAATAGAATAGCATAGTATAGAATAGAAATTAGCATAGACTAGAATAAGAATAGAAGAGAAGAGAATAGAAGAGAATAGAATAAGAATAAAAATAGAATAAAAATAAGAATAGAATAGAGAATGGAATGGAATAGAATAGAATAGTATAGAATAGAAATTAGCATAGAATAGAATAAAAATAAGAATAGAATGGATAATGGAATGGAATAGAATGGAATAAGAATATAATAGATAATGGAATGGAATAAGAATAAGAATAGAATAAAAATAAGAATAGAATAGAGAATGGAATAGAATAGAATACAATACAATAGAAAACAGAGGATAGAATACAATGAAACATCTGCAAGAAAACCACCAACCTCAAAGAGCACCAAGAACCCCATGCTTTCCCTCCCCCTCCCTCCTCCACAAACCGCCCTTCCTCTAAAACTGATGATGCTACCTAGTTGGGTCATGAAACGTCTGCAAGAAATCCACCAAGCTCAGAGCACCAAGAACCCCACAGTTCTCCCCTCTCCTCCTCCTCCTCCTCCTCCTCCTCCTCCTCCTCCTCCTCCTCCTCCTCCTCCCCTTCTCCTTCACTCCACAAACCCCACTCCCTTCTAGCACTGATGATGTTGCCTAGTTGGGTCCTGAAACGTCTGCAAGAAAACCACCAAGCTCAGACAGCACCAAGGACCTGACAGTTCAACCTCGAGCTGTAAATACGAGATGTTCTCACCAAGCACGGAAAAACCACTTGTGGACACATACGGCCACCTCAACACGCCCTCGACGAAACCGCCAAGCGTGCAACTCTCCAAAACGAACAGTGTGCAAGAAATAATAATGCTTTACTCCTAATGACTTTCTACATCGCCTAATTAGATTTGTTAATAACGTTCCTACCGACTGCCTGGCCATTATAAAAGAAGAAGAAAAAAGTAACATGAGATAAACAAAATTTTTCTCTTTCTTCCCCCTCCAAACGTCCTTGTCAGCGTTACTTTCGCACTCGGAATGTCTCTTCAAAGTGCTAATTGGTGCTTTTGGCATTGTGCATCCCAAATGAAAGGAAACAGCCCTAATCAGGATAAAATCTAATTTGCTACAGATAAAATACTGTTACTATTAGAGCTTTAAAGTGATTTTTATGCCTTCCTAATTTGCAAAGCAGAGAAGCTCAAACGGGCTAGCTAGCGGGTGGGAAAAAACCTCTGCATTCTACCTTGAGCCCGGACCAGCGGTCACCAACTGGTGGTCCGCGATAAAATTTTGGTGGTCCACAAAAAAATTATTTGCATTTTTTAATATTGCACTGTAGGAAGTTATCACCCATCCCTCGCCGAGGAAAAATGAAATATCCTAGGAAATATTGAAATATTGAAAAGGCAGAATATTTCTCTGCATGTTTTAAAAGACAAAATAGCTTCCTGTAGCTTCCTGCCCTTCCTCACTTTGCCAATGGGCCATTAAGAAGGCCAAGCTAGTCCCTTTACATAACAAAGAGTTCTCCACTTCAGCTCCATGGGGGGATGGGATTAAAGCATGATAATATTGGCCCCAACTGACCACATGGCATCTGAGAACTCAACCAAAGCTGGATTCAAAACGCAGCCTAGAGAGTTGCCCCTGCATGGCCCCATGGGAGTGTGACAACCAATCAGAATACATTTCTTACACAGGAACAGGAAACAGAGAGGTGGGACTGAACAGGTTATAAAAAGCCTAGCAAGCCCCTCCCTCAGCCCTTCTCTTCTTCTCCACCAACATTGAGCATGTGAGCCGAGGTGGCGCAGTGGTTAGGGTGCAGTACTGCAGGCCACTTCAGCTGACTGTTATCTGCAGTTCAGCGGTTCTAATCTCACCGGCTCAAGGTTGACTCAGCCTTCCATCCTTCCGAGGTAGGTGAAATGAGGACCCAGACTGTGGGGGCGATATGCTGACTCTGTAAACCGCTTAGAGAGGGCTGAAAGCCCTATGAAGCGGTATATAAGTCTAACTGCTATTGCTATTGCTATTGCTATTTCTGTTCAGGACTTAAGCCATGTGGTCATGTCCACCATTAAAACCATCTTTCCAAGGAGCCTCCATGTCTCCAGTGTCTTTTTCCCCACTTGGAGCTGAACCCAGAAGGACATTTATTTCATCAGCACTAAATCAGGGGTCCTCAAACTACGGCCCCTGGGCTGGATATATACAATGAATGCTTGTGTTGCTGCAGTCTCCCCCTTCGGGGTCTTTTTGTGCAGGTCAGAGGGGGGCAGAAATTCCAACTTGGGGTCTGCTTCAGCCTCCTGGTGGGGGGCTTTGGGCGAAGGCTGGAGGGAAGAGCCGCTGGTGGCGAAGAGCCGGAGGGTCTCGTTCCAGTGGGACTGCATCATGGCCTGGAACTGGCTGACTTTCTCAGTCTGCTGAGCCTCCAGGCGCCGGCACCTGGCCTTGCACTCCCGCAGGTCTTCCCTCTGCTTGGACAGCCTATGCTGGTAGTCCTCAGTGAGGTGCTTCTGCTGAGCCTCCTTCTGGGTCAGATCCAGTTTGAACTGAGCCAGCTGTTGTGCCAACTCTTTCTCATGGTGCTTCCTTAGCTCCAGCAACTGCTTCCTGTTGGGGCCCTAAGGAGCCCGGGCGGGGAGGCGAGGAGGGGCTGGGAGGGGAGAATAGAAGTTGGCAAGGTATCCCTCCACGTGAATGACATTGAGTTGGCCACGCCCACCCAGTCACATGACCACCTAGGCACACCCACCCACCCAGTCATGAGGCAGATCATATTAGTGGTCTGCGGGATTTAAAATTATGAATTTAGTGGTCCATGAGGGCTGAAAGCTTGTTGACCCCTGGCCTGGACGATACATTTGGGGGTAAATAGGCAGTAATTTGGACTAAAGTCACCCAGCTGGCTTTCATGCCTAAGGCAGGACTAGAATTCACTGCCTCCTGGTGATTGGCCTAATGTCAGCCAATGGGCTTTCATGTCTAAGGCAGGACTAGAATTCACTGCCTCCTGGTGATTGGCCTAATGTCAGCCAATGGGCTTTCATGCCTAAGGCAGGACTAGAATTCACTGCCTCCTGGTGATTGGCCTAATGTCAGCCAATGGGCTTTCATGCCTAAGGCAGGACTAGAATTCACTGCCTCCTGGTGATTGGCCTAATGTCAGCCAATGGGCTTTCATGGCTAAGGCAGGACTAGAATTCACTGCCTCCTGGTGATTGGTCTAATGTCAGCCAATGGGCTTTCATGCCTAAGGCAGGACTAGAATTCACTGCCTCCTGGTGATTGGCCTAATGTCAGCCAATGGGCTTTCATGGCTAAGGCAGGACTAGAATTCACTGCCTCCTGGTGATTGGCCTAATGTCACCCAATGGGCTTTCATGCCTAAGGCAGGACTAGAATTTACCATCGCCTGGTGATTGGCCGAAAGTCACCCAGTGGGTTTTCATGCCTATGGTGGCACTAGAACTCACCATCTCCTGGGGATTAGGCTCAAAGTTACCCATCCACTTTCATACCTAAGGTGGGACTCGAACTCACTGTCTCCTGAGTGAAGCACAGAACGGAGTAGGCCCAGCTTTCCCAAATAAATTTCTTCTCGATTCCTTTTTTCTTTCTTCTGACTCTTTCAAAGATACATTTTTTACATGAAGCAGATGTCCATAAGCTATTTTCTGAATTAATGTCTCATTTTAGCTGGCTTTAAAAAAAAAATCTACATTTTTCCGGTTCTTTCCTGAATATTCTTTTGCTTTTCATGATAAAACACTCTTTCAACTCTACCTTGAGTCTGGACTATATATTTGGGGGTAAATAGGCAATAATTTGGACCAAAGTCACCCAGCTGGCTTTCATGCCTAAGGCAGGACTAGAATTCACTGCCTCCTGGTGATTGGCCTAAAGTCAGCCAATGGGCTTTCATGTCTAAGGTGAGTCTAGAATTTACCATCTCCTGGTGCTTGGCCTAAATTCCGCCAGTGTGTTTTCATGCCTATGGTGGAACTAGAACTCACCATCTCCTAAAGTCACCCAGTGGGCTTTCATGCCCAAGATAAGACTAGAACTCACCATCTCCAAGTGATTGGCCTAAAGTCACCCAGTGGGCTTTCATGCCCAAGGTAAGACTAGAACTCACCATCTCCTAGTGATTGGCCTAAAGTCTTGTGGGCAAGATCTTGGACTTTCAATTGGGTGGGGAAAACCGGGACGCTTTCAGATTCGGGTTTCCCCAGATGCGCCAACATGGCTCTCTTCATCAATTGGAACTTTGAGCAATACTTTGCCTTGGACTCTGATTTAATTATGGATGCTATTTGGAACCCTGACAAAAAAAATGACCAGCTGCCTGCAAGGAGTGTAGATCCTTCCCTTCCCCACCATCCAATCAGATCCGAAGAAGCTTCGACGAGAAGAAGTGAAAGGTCTTCAAAAGGGGGGGAGGGAAACAAGGAAGCCCAGTTGCCTCCAGAAAAAAAGCACCATTCTTGGGAAGCTTTCAATGGGGAAGGATTTTTGGCTTGGCTTTTGAGCCAGACCCGAGGACCATCGTCCTTAAAAGTCCTCCTTTCGCAGGACAGCCCAGCTTCTCCTTTTCCCTCGCGGCCTTCTTTGGCAACAAGAGGCTTTTTTAGAGAGCAAAAAAGAAAGAAAGGCCCCGTTGATCACCTCTTTATTTCTGAACAAGCCCCCTGTTCCTGTTTACAGCGCTGAAAGGTTTTCCCGTCGGCTTCCAAACGCTGGCAAGACATTTGGGGACACGGTGGACGCTCCGTGCCAAATCCCACGGCATTCCTCCGAGTCTTGGGGTGGTTTTCTTTCACTGAAAGCCTTTTTTCGCCTTGAATAAAGCATCCGAAATCATGCGCTCCAGTAACCCGTTCGATCTTCCCCACACACACACACACACCGCCCCACCTCCTCTTCTCTCTTCTCATTTATCCATCTGTTAAAGGAGGATCGTCCAGCAATCATTCAATTCAGTTCAATTGGTTACCAAGGGAGCGCTCCCGTCGTAGGAAATTTCCCCCAATTTCATGGCATTAACGGGATGTGGATAATCAACAGGGAAAAGGGAGAGCCGCCTGGAAAAAATTCATTTACCGACAGGCATCGTTCGGCAAAGGTATGGAACGAACCGGATTGGCCTCGTGGTTAAGGCACCAGGCTCGAAAACGGGAGACGGTGAGTTCTAGTCCTGCCTTAGGCCACAAAAGCTAGCTGGGTGACTTTGAGTCAATCACCAGGAAGCAGTGAGTTCTAGTTCTGCACTAGGAATGAAAACCAGCTGGGCGACTTCGAGCCAATCACCAGGAGACTGTGAGTTTTAGTCCTGCCTTAGGCATGAAAATGGGCTGGGTGGTTTTGGGCCAATCACCAGGAGACTGTGAGTTCTAGTCCTGCCTTAGGCATGAAAATGGGCTGGGTGATTTTGGGCCATTCACCAGGAGACTGTGAGTTCTAGTCCTGCCTTAGACATGAAAATGGGCTGGGTGATTTTGGGCCAATCACCAGCAGATGGTGAGTTCTAGTCCTGCCTTAGACATGAAAATGGGCTGGGTGATTTTGGGCCATTCACCAGGAGACTGTGAGTTCTAGTCCTGCCTTACGCATGAAAATGGGCTGGGTGATTTTGGGCCAATCCAAAGGGGACACTGAGTTCTAGTCCCACTTTAGACAGGAAAGCTGACTGGGTGACCTTGGGACAATCACCAGGAAGCTGTGAGTTTTAGTTCTGTGCTAGGAATGAATACACGCTGGGTGACTTTAGGCCAATTGCTAGAAGACTATGAGTCTTAGTCCCACGGTAGCCATGAAAGCTGAATGGGTGACTCCCACTCTCTCAGCCCAACCCACCTCACAGGATTGTTGTTCTGGGGAAAATAGGAGGAAGGTATGTTAGATCTGTTCGCTGCCTTGAGTTATTTGTAAAAAATAATAAAGGCCAGATACAGTAGAACCTCTGGTCACAAATGCTTCTTCTTGTTGTTAGTTGCGAAGTCATGTCCGACCCATTGCAACCCCATGGACAACGTTCCTCCAGGCCTTCCTGTCCTCTGCCATCCTCTGGAGTCCATTGAAGCTCACGCCGACTGCTTCGGTGACTCCATCCAGCCACCTCCTTCTCTGCCGTCTCCTTCTTCTTCTTTTGCCCTCCATCGTTCCCAGCATGAGCCTCTTCTCCAGGGAGTCCTTCTTCCTTCTCCTTAGGTGGCCAAAGCCTTTAAGTTTCCTCTTCAGGATCTGGCCTTCTCAAGAGCAGTCAGGGTGGATCTCCTCTAGGACTGACCGGTTGGATGGCCCTGCAGTCCAAGGGACTCAATGCAGGACTCTTCTTCTCCAGCACCAGAGTCCAAAGGCCTCCATTCTTTGGTGCTCAGCCTTCCTTATGGTCCAAATTTCACAGCCATCCATTGCAACTGGGAAAACCACAGCCTTGACTATACGCATTTTTGTTGGCAGGGGGATGTCTCTGCTTTTTAGGATGCTGTCTAAATTCTTACCACAACTTCTTACTTAAACCCTTACTTACTTACTTACTTATTTACACGCTTTTTACCATGACTAAATTGGGTTCCAACCAAAAAATTTACTTTTTTTTTTTCACAGCCAATTTCCCCTTTGGTGCCATTTTTTTTTATAAGCACCAAATTCCCAAAATTAGGTTCGGGTCACGACCAAATCAGGTTGCGAACTAAGTTATGGAATGAATTATGGTCGTGACCAGAGGTTCTACTGTACAAATGAATAAATGAAGGTAAGCCAAGGTATGCATTCCACAGCTTAACCCTGGGGAAATTTTTCTATTTGATGAGGTTGCAAGATAAGGTTGGTTTTAGCAGTCAAAGTTGGAGAAAATCTAAGAACAAAACCTTTTGTTTGGACCAAGCGAAACTTCCTATTTAATTGATTGTTGGTGTTACAATACATCAAGTCAATCCAAGTCCTGAGGAATTCCTGCAGTTTTCTTAGGAAATATTTTCAGAAGTGCTCTGCCATTGCAAAGAGCCGAGGTGGCGCAGTGGTTAGGGTGCAGTACTGCAGGCCATTTCAGCTGACTGTTATCTGCAGTTCAGCGGTTCTAATCTCACCGGCTCAAGGTTGACTCAGCCTTCCATCTCCGAATGGGGTGAAATGAGGACCCAGACTTTGGGGGCGATATGCTGACTCTGTAAACCGCTTAGAGAGGGCTGAAAGCCCTATGAAGTGGTATATAAGTCTAACTGCTATTGCTATTGTTTCCTTCCTAAGGCTGAGATAGAGGGGCTGGCACAAGCTGGCTTTGTGCCTAAGGTGGGACTAGAACTCACTGTCTCCGGGTGATTGGCCCAAAATTACACAGTCATAGGTTTGATGCCTAAGGTGGGGCTAGAATTCAGTGGCTCCTGGTGATTGGTCCAAAATTACCCAGCTGGCTTTCATGCCTATAGGAGAGACTAGAACTCAAAATCTTCTGGTGATTGGCCCAAGGTCACCCAGGCTTTCGTGCCTAAGGTAGGATTAGAACTCACACTCTCCTGGTGATTGGCTCAAAGTCATCCAGTCACCTTTCATGCCTAAGGTGGGACTAGAACTCACCTTCTCCTAGTTATTGGCCCAAAGTTACCCAACTGGCTTTCATGCCTAAGGCAGGACTAGAACTCACAGTCTCCTGGTCATTGGCCCAAAGTTACCCAGTCATAGGCTACATGCCTAAGGTGGGACTAGAACTCACCGTCTCCTGGTGATTGGCCCAAGGTCACCCACTTTTTCATGCCTAAAGTGGGACTAGAACTCACCTTCTTCTAGTTATTGGCCCAAAGTTACCCAACTGGCTTTCGTGCCTAAGGCGGGACTAGAACTCACAGTCTCCTGGTGATTGGCCCAAGGTCACCCACTTTTTCATGCCTAAGGCAGGACTAGAACTCACAGTCTCCTGGTCATTGGCCCAAAGTTACCTAGTCATAGGCTACATGCCTAAGGTGGGACTAGAACTCACCCTCTCCTGGTGATTGGCCCAAGGTCACCCAAGGTTAAAGTAGAACTCAGATTCTCCCAGCCTGTAAATCAACACTTTTCCCGTTAGATCGAACTGGCTCTGTATTTAATCAATTACTGATCCATAAAAGGAACTCTTCACTGGGTGGGGAGCTATTTGACATTTCTTTGGAAGCCCCAGAAGAGAAGCTTGCATTTATCACGGTGGATTTCCCAAAATGTTAAGACACATAACAAGTGCCTTTTGGATAACGGCACTGAAACTGCTGAGGAGAGATTCTATGCCTCCATAGGCTGACTCTCTAGCTTTAAAAGCAATTTCTCACATCACCCCTCAATTATCCTTTGTGGCAGTAGGCAGTTGTCTGCAGAGATTTATTTTATCACTGCGAATCAGGCCTTCCACAGCAAATTCCCCTCAGCACGTCTCTAATTTTCAAGGGGAAGCTTCCAGGGAAAAGTCGAAGTGAGGACAATTAACAGGAACGGAGAAAACCCATCTCAACAACGGTTCATATGGCTGTTGTGCCCCGCTAGTGGCCAGCCCAGCAGATTCGGGCAGTGAGGAGGGTTGGGGAGGAACCTGGGCCAGTCCTGGAGCCTGGGGAAGGCTCGGAGGAGGGCTCTGTGTCGGAGGCAGAGAGGGAGCCAGGGCTGTCCGACAGTTATCAGCTGCTTTCAGAGTCGGATATCAGTGGGGCAGAAGAACAGCTGGAGCCTGTTCCCAGTGTGCGCAAGAGCAGCTAAAGAACAGGGGTCGACTTGGGAGAAAGGCCGTAGGTGGACGTGAATGGCCCCTCCCAGAGGAACTAAAAGAGGAGCGAAAGGGGAGTGGAGTTTGCAGGAGACCATTAGTTCGCTTCATTGGTTGGTGAGTCTCTGAAACTTCTTGCCAAGTTTTGCAGAGATTGGCCTGGCTTCTCTCCAAGCCAGATAAGGTCTGTGACTGTGAATCCTCCCTTGAAAGACTTTGCTGGATGAGAATGAGCAGAATTCACCATAAAATAACAAAAGGGGTTTTTTGTCAGGAGAAGGAGTTTTCTTCATGCTCTCGGGAAGCCTCGGTCAAAACAATGGCGTCCAGTTGAGTCAAGTACAATGAGGACTAGTGCGATACAGGCAGTCCTTGGCTTACAACCACAATCGGTCATAGGATGTTTTTACTGCAACCTTCTGACAAGCAAAACCAATGGGGAAGCTGGATTCACTTAACGACCAAGTTACTAACTGGACAACAGCAGGGATTCCCTTAAACGGCTGTGTCAAGGAAGGTTATAAAATAGAGCATTGAATGAATTTTGTCTCACTTGGCAGTAACGACCTTAGCCTCAATTGTGGTCGTAAGTAAAGGACAGCCTGTATCGGGGGAGGGGGAGGGATGACCCAACAGATCATGGCTTGTCTAGTTTAGGAATAAAACTAGCTGTCTGTTGAATTTCACACTTCCGATCTCCTTTTTTAAAGAGACAAATACATTTGACAGGTGTGTTTGTCTCTCTCTCTCTCCCTCTCTCTCCCTCTTTCTCTCATATCTATGTCTCATCTATCATTATCTATTTCCTATCTAATCTATATTTATCTGTCTCTCTCTCTCTCTCTCTCTCTCTCTCTCTCTGTCTATCTTCTATCTAAGTCTCATCTATTATTATCTAACTATTTTCTATCTAATCTATATCTATCTGTATCTCTCTCTCTATCATATCTATCTATCTATCTATCTATCTATCTATCTATCTATCTATCTATCTATCTACTATCATTATCTATTTCCTATCTAATCTATATCTATCTGTATCTCTCTATCATATCTATCTATGTCTCATCTATCATTATCTAATCATTGCCTATCTAATCTATATTTATTTGTATATCTATCTATCATATCATATCTATCATCTATCTATCTATCTATCTATCTATCTATCTATGTCTCATCTATCATTATCTAAATATTGCCTATCTAATCTATATTTATCTGTATATCTATCTATCTATCTATCTATCTATCTATCTATCTATCTATCTATATCATATCTATCTATGTCTCATCTATCATTATCTAACTATTGCCTATCTAATCTATATCTATCTGTATCTCTCTCTCTCTCTCTATGTCTCATCTATCATTATATATTGCCTACCTAATCTATATCTATTTGTCTGTCTGTCTGTCTGTCTGTCTGTCTGTCTATCTATCTATCTATCTATCATCTATCTATCTATCTATCTATCTATCTATCTATCTATCTATGGAAACTATCTATCTATCTATCTATCTATCTATCATCTCTCTCTCTCTCTCTCTCTGCGGCCTCATTTTTCCAAATCCTTCCTTCCCCCAAAAGATACCTATATCCTTAGCCGATTCCCCTTAAAGCAAGGAAGATTCTTACAGTAATTTAAAAAACCAAATTGTTTTAACTAAAAACTCCTTCTGTTCTGATTATGGTAGGTCGTGTAATTAAACTGGTGCCAGGTTGAGGACACGGCAGAAGAACTGATCTAGAAAACGTTTTGCTTAGATCCCCAAAGTGCCAATACGAGAAGGCAAAAAAAAACATTATTTCTAAATCCTGGCTCCTCCGCCTGAACCAAAGGAGAAGTCACAGCAGAAACGGACAACCGAAAATCTTATTTTACTCCTGGAATAGCCTTTCTAGCATCTTTCATTGCAGTGACCACTTATGGTTTTTCAACACGCCGAGTCTATTTTCCAAGCAGTCCTTCATCTCCCTGATCAGACTTAAAGAGGGAGGGGGGGAAATACCTCCTCCCAACCATGTTGCATAGCCAGCCAGCCAGGATGAAAAGAAAGCATCGGTGACCGATTTGGAGGTTAGGTCTGTTAAGTTTAGCCACCAAGAAAAAACACCCACCTGTCTCCTGCCCGATGCTTCGAAACCTCAATTCAAAAATTTTCAGGCCAATTTTAGGCACCTAGTTACACCCAGCTGCGACAGGGAGCAAAAGTTCCCTCCCACCCTTGCAGGGTTTAGGAGAGAGTCTCCTGGGAACGGGGGAATTCTAGTTCAGCCGCCCCTCCGATCTTGCAAATGCATTTAGACAACCGGCCTGATTCCTCTGGTTTGAATCCTCATTTCATCACTGCTAGCTAAAAGGCTGATCGGATTATGCATCAGTTTGTTGGAGGGGGGGCTCCCTGTGTGCCCCTCTCAAATTGCTCACTGTCAAATTAACTCATTTAAGAAGACCCTCCACTTCCCCCTCCCCTCTCCCCACTCGAGCCTAATTCATTCCTGCAGGAATTTCCCACCTGGGTGGGAAATTTTAGTATAATTTTAGCTGGCTTCCCCCCCCCCCCCTATTTTCAGAGCAAACTGAAATTAGGAAATCTGGATTATGTCGAGCCAGGTTGGAAAGTTGAGCTTTGATCCCAGAGTAGAAATATCCCATTGGATTGGGGGGGAAGATTTTATTCGTCCCTGTTTCCTGGGATGAAATAAAGCCATTCGGGCTCTTTTGCACCCACTTTCCAGTCATTTTTTTTTTTAAAAAAATGTGTGTCCGAATTGGTGGAATGAAGAAATAAAATAACTAGCCAAGAGCCGAGGTGGCGCAGTGGTTAAATGCAGCACTGCAGGCTACTGCTAGATCAGCAGTTCAGCGGTTCAAATCTCACCGGCTCAGGGTTGACTCAGCCTTCCATCCTTCCGAGGTGGGTAAAATGAGGACCCGGATTGTTGGGGGCAATATGCTGACTCTCTGTAAACCGCTTAGAGAGGGCTGAAAGCCCCATGAAGCGGTATATAAGTCTACTGCTATTGCTATTGCTATCGACTGTTCACACAAACTGAATCTTTGCAAATCTCTAAATCGGTTAGGCAGCTCTCCGTGTCAATCAAAGTTTTTATGCATTTTTTTTAAGTACCTCTTTTTAATTTTTTTTTGTTTTATGCCTATTTTGCTAGTCATTTATCTATTTCAACCTGGGGGCGGATTTCCTGCATTCTCCCAGCCACCGTTTCCCTCCAACCCCATATTCCCCCCCCCAAACCTTTTCCTGAAATCAAACCTTCCCCTCTCTTGTAAAATAGGGGCATTTAATCTATTTATTTATTTTGCAAGCAACCTTTCGACTTCATGTCAGCCTTTGCAACGAGGGGAGGGAAATCTTATTAGAGATATCAAAATCCAACCCTCTTTCATCTCGGGATTATTCACAGAGATAAGACTATGGATAAGAACCTTTTATTTATTTATTTTAGCAATACGTGAGAACTCCAGGGCTTCCCAATCTTTTTTTTAAACGTAAAATGCAATGTGCTTTGGTAACCAGATTAGAATCGCTGACATCCAGCCATCCTTTTCTATTAACATCAAGGCTCGATTCCAAAAGGAGGAACAGCGGGGAAGAGCGTCTCTTTAAAACTAGCTGGGATGTTTTTCCTCCCGCAGGCAGCATCGATTAATTTCCCTCCATGACTGTGTTTGTGTATGTGATGCCCCACAGTAAAAATAGACCGGAGAAAATCAAGGAATCAACAGCAATGAAGGGAAGATGCAAACCCACACCAGACTGAGATTTATATATGCAGGTGAAAATGCAGAGGGTGAAAAAAACCCCGGCTGGGATGAGCGGAACATTTGAAAAGGCGCCGAAAGATTTTCTGCCCAGAGTCAAAACGATTTCCCCTTGCATAGTCAAAGGGGGCTTTTTAGCAGAGGGCTGGAGGTGGAGAGGAAGAGGGGGCAGATTGCGCTTTGCAAATGCTCAGGGGTCCTCTTGTTATTTGAAGAGGCTAAAGCTCTCCTTTGAGCCTGAGGGCGAGATAATTCTGCATGTGCATATTTTCATGTAATGTCATGTAATGTGTGCGCAAACACACACACACACATGAAAATAGCTAAAAAGGCTTCCTTCCTTCCATTCATCTTCCTACCTTCCTTCCTTCCTCCCTCCTTCCTTCTTCTCTTCCATCTTTCCTTTCCTTCCTTCCTCTCCTTCCTTCCTTCCTTCTTTCCTTCCTTCCTTCCTCCCTCCCTCCCTTCCCCATAGCACTTAGACTTATCTATCACTTCACAAAGCTATTTACATCTTGCTCTAAGCAGTTTATCAGCCTATCACCCCCAACAATGCCTATTTATTTGCATATGTGTGCATATACATATATACACACACTGTGCCTATATATTTGCGTGTATACATATACACACACATATACACAAATATACACAGATATATACATATACATACATACATGCTACATACATATAAACACACACATATTATATATATAGATATATACATATATTCATACATATAAACACACACACATATTGTACACACATTTACACACACACACACACACACACACACACACACTGACTCGGCTCAGCTTTGTCAGGCCAAGTGGGGAAGGAAAAGGGATCCACTGTGGGTCCAGGCAGAAAAAGACCTTATTTTTTTCTCACCCCCCCCCCCCCAAAAAAAAACCCTCTATGTGGCCGGGGGGACTCCGATTCCCATCATCCACAGACCTTAAGGTGTTCCCATCTTTTGCAGGGTGCCTGCTTGGGGAATAGTTGGTGGCTGGGTTTTTTTTTTTTTAGTGCTGATCAGCCTAACAGCCAGCCAAAATTGAACCTCCGCCCCCCCCCCCGATAAAATAACCGATTTTAATAATAATGTTGGGTGTCCCATTCATAAATTTGGGAGGGGGACATCCTGTTTGTATTGGAGAGGAGGGGCAAGAGGGAAAAACGGAGGTTTTGGGACCCTTTTGATCTTGGAGACAGAAGAAAGAAGAGGATCAAAGCAGGCAATGTGATTGCAATGAAGAAGTGTGTAAGAATGCAGGTTTTATTCCAAAGTATTTTATCTGGCTTTTGCAAGAGGGGGGGGGGGTATGCTTCCCTCTAGAGAGGGTAGGGGAGAATGGGAGGTGGAGTCCACCCAGCTGCAAGGCAGCCTCTTCAGATGGGGCTGCAGCTCCAGAGAGAGGGGGTGGTGTTATGGATATTGTAGTCCAGAGATCCCGCCGGTGGATCAACGGTGGATGGGCTGTGATTCCCAAGCACAGGGGAGGGTGGGATTTGGAGTCCAACGTCCTCTCCAGACTGAGCTAGACCTCCCGAGTAAGACAGGGGGTGTATGGGTAGTGTAGTTTCTAGATCCTGCTGGGAACCTTCAATGGGCTGGGTCTTCCAAGCAGTGGAGCATAGGAGGTAGAGTCCTCACCTTTAGCAGATACAGGGAGTGCTAGAGATGGGGGAGTATGGGTGATGTAGTTCCCCCACCCTCTCCTCAGATGCAGGGCTAGATATCCCAAATTGGGGAGTATGGGTGATGTAGTTTCCCACCCTCTCCCCATATGCAGGGCTAGAGATCCCAAATAGGGGACTATGGATGATGTAGTCTCCCATCATTTCCCGATACATAAAAGGAACCAGAGGTCCAAGGCAGGGCAGTATGGATAGCGTAGTCCCCCCACCCTCTCAAACAACCTTTCCCGAGTCAGGAGTATGGATAGTGTAGTCCCCCCCCACCCTCTCAAACAACCTCTCCAGAATCAGGAGTATGGATGTTGTAGTCCCCCCACCCTCCTAAACAACCTCTCCCGAGTCAGGAGTATGGATAGTGTAGTAACCCCCCTCCCAAATAATCTCTCCCGAGTCAGGAGTATGGGTATTGTAGTCCCCCACCCTCTCAAACAACCCATCCCGAGTCAAGAGTATAGATAGTGTAGTCCCCCCCCCCCAGCCTCCCAAACCACCTCTCCTCAATCATGGGGCTGTGGACCATGGGACCTGGAGTCCAACTCTCCAGAACCTAACCAACCTTCCTTCCCCGGAGACATCGGGCGCTTCCTCCCAACACTCCCAAGAAAGCCGCCTTCCCCTCCCCGCCAGCAGCGGCGCCTGGGAGCTGGAATCCCGGTTTCTCCCCCCCCCCCCACGAAAAAAACCCCATCATCCCCGGCCGGCACTCACTACTTGTAGAGCTGCTGCACGCAGAGGTCCAGGCACTCGCCTTCCACCTCCTCCTCCGTGATGTGCTCCGAGAGCGGCCGGGGCAGCGAGGGCAGCGGAGGCAGCGGCGGGCAAGGGCTGGCCGGGCGAGGCGGAGGAGGAGGGGGCGGCGGCGCGGGCTCGGCCGGAGGAGCCTCCTCGGACTCGGCGTCCCCGGGAGGGCTGGCTCCGTCCGGTCCGGAGCCTTCCTCCTCCTCCTCCTCCTCCTCTCCCTCGTCTCCCTCGCCCTCCGGTCCAGCAGCGGCTGCATCTTCCTCCTCCTCCTCCTCTCCACCTTCATCTTCCTCCTCTTCCTCCTCCTCCTCTCCTTCCCCGCCCGCGGCGGCTTCTCCGTCCCCGCCAGGCGCCGGCTCTCCTTCCCCGGCTTCGCTCCCGGCCGCTGCTGCCGCCGCCGCCGCCGCTCCTTCCCCACCGCCGCCGCCGCCCGCGGAGGAGCAGGAGGAAGCGGAGGAAGGCGAGGCGGGCGCCGCTTCGAAGGGTCCGCGGAACTCGCCCAGGAAAGCCTCCAGGAAGCGGCGGTAGGAGCGCTCCTCCGCCAGGCTGCAGGGGCCGCCCGCGGCCATCGCTCCTCCGCGCACGGCCGGCAGCCCTACCCGACCCGCAGCCCGAGCCCTGCGCCAGCCAGCCAGGCAGCCCGCGAGCGCGCAGCGCGGCCCCGAGCCGCCGGCCGGCCGGAATCCCCACGCCCCGCCTCCGCCCCCGCCTCCCCTGCGCGCGCCCGCTCAGCCACGAAGGAGGGAGGGAGGGAGGGAGAGGGGGGAGCGCGCGCCCGCGCCCGGCTGGCTTCTTCCCCGCGGGAGGCTTTCCTCCTCCTCCTCTCTCCCTTCTTTTCCTTTCCCCAGCGGGCAGGGGGCGTGCAATCCCCTTCCCCTCCCCTCTTCCCAGATTCTGCAAAAAGGGAGACCCCCCCTCTCTTTGAGCAAGGTGCGAGGGGGCGTGCAATCCCCCTAGTCTATTCCCGGACTCTGCCAAAAGAGGGGAGGGGGCGATCCCCTTACCCTCCCCCCCCCGGATTCTGCCGCAAGGGAGACCCCCCCTCCTTTAGCAAGGGGGCGTGCAATCTTCCTCCCTTCCCCTCTTCCCAGATTCTGCAAAAAGGGAGACCCCCCCCTCTCTTTGAGCAAGGTGCGAGGGGGCGTGCAATCCCCCTAGTCTATTCCCGGACTCTGCCAAAAGAGGGGAGGGGGCGATCCCCTTACCCTCCCCCCCCCGGATTCTGCCGCAAGGGAGACCCCCCCTCCTTTAGCAAGGGGGCGTGCAATCTCCCTCCTTTCCCCTCTTCCCAGATTCTGCAAAAAGGGAGACCCCCCCTCTCTTTGAGCAAGGTGCGAGGGGGCGTGCAATCCCCCTACTCTATTCCCGGACTCTGCCAAAAGAGGGGAGGGGGCGATCCCCTTACCCTCCCCCCCCGGATTCTGCCGCAAGGGAGACCCCCCCTCCTTTAGCAAGGGGGCGTGCAATCTTCCTCCCTTCCCCTCTTCCCAGATTCTGCAAAAAGGGAGACCCCCCCTCTCTTTGAGCAAGGTGCGAGGGGGCGTGCAATCCCCCTAGTCTATTCCCGGACTCTGCCAAAAGAGAAATCTCTCCCCCCCTTTCCAAGAGGGGAGGGGGCGACCCCCTTACCCTCCCTCCCGGATTCTGCCGCAAGGGAGACCCCCCCTCCTTTAGCAAGGGGGCGTGCAATCCCCCTCCCCTCTTCTCGGACACTGCCAAAAGGGAGATCTCTCCCCCCCCTTTCCAAGCGGGGAGGGGCGTGCGATCCCCCCTTCCTTCCTCCTCTCCCTGGAGTCTTCAAAAAGGAAGACACCCCCCCCTCTTCTTTACCAAAGGGTGAGTGAGGGGGGACGTGTGTGTGGTGATCCCCCTCCCCTTCTCCAGGATTGTGCAAAAGGAGGAGAAAAATAAAATCCTTTCCAAGCGGGCAAAGGATGGGTAACTCCCTCCACTTCTCCTCCTGGAGTGTGGAAAAAAGGGAGACCCCCTTTCCAAGGGGGGGAAGGGGTGTGCAATCCCACTCCGCCCTGACACTGGAAAAAAATGGAGACCCCCCCTCTTTTAACAAGGAGTGAGGGGGCGTGCAATTCCCTCCTCTTTCCACTGTCCTACCAGACCCTGAAAAAGAGAGATTCCCCCTTTTACTAAAAGGGGGGGAGGGGCATGCAATCCCCTTCACCTCCTCCTCCCTCTGGCCCTTTCCAAGGACTCAGAGAGACTCCCCCCTTTCCAAGCCAGGGGTTGGGAGCGTGCAATCCTTCTCCCTCCCCCCATCTCTTCCCTCCCTCTCCCCAGACTCAAAAAGAGAGACTCCTGCCTTTCTAAGGGGGGGGGAGATGGAGGGGCATGCAATTCCCCCTTTCCCCTCGTTCTTCCTCCCTGCACACACTGCAAAGAGGGACCCCGCACCCAAACCCCACCCCCATGGGCCACCCGGGGACTCCAATTCCAATTGACTGATTAACAGAGTTAGAAAGGTGATCTGCAGAAAAAGGATTTGCATTTTTTTAGATTGCACTAAATCAGGGGTCCTCAAACTACGACCCCCGGGACGGATACGTGCAATAAACGCTTGTGTTGCTGCAGAGAGTCTCCCCCTTCGGGGGTCTTTTTGTGCGGGTCGGAGGGGTGCAGAAATTCCGACTTTTTATTTTATTTCTTTCGTTAAGCATGTATTATATAAGAATTTCAGTATAAAAAATGATTTTGGATATATGAAAAGGGTACAAATAAAAAGAAACATTAGGACAAGGAAAGTAGCAGTGAGGGAGGGAATTGCTACCGGTTCGGACCGGTTCGACTGAACCGGTTGTGGTTTGGCAGCCTGGGTCAATGGAACCCACCCAGGGCTGCCACGCCCCTGAACCGGTTCTCCGGGCAGCGCATATGGCGCCGCCATCTTGTTTTTCACTTCTCTGCATGCACAGAACAATTTTTACAATTCCGCGCCCTCGAGCAAACAATTTCCCACGAGCGCCTACAATTTCACACCCATGAGCGAACCGGCAGTAGCGCCGGCCGGAACTCACTCCTGAATGCACGCTTATGCACGCCCCTTACAGACCTCTTAGGAATGGGGGTGAGGTCAGTGGTGGGATTCAGCCAGTTCGGACCTATTTGGGAGAACCGGTTCTTAACTTTCTAAGCAGTTCGGAGAACCGGTTGTTGGAAGGAATCTCCTTTTGTTTCCCCCACGCCCACACACACTTTACAGGGCTAATCCTGTAAAGAAGGCAGGAAGGAAACATTCTGGTGTTGTTTCTAGCCTAATCTTTATTACCCTGCTTACAAAAACTGCCTCTCCAGTTGACCCTTGTTACCTGTGAAGGTGAAGCGCCGATGAGTGACGTTGAGTTGGCCACGCCCACCCAGTCACATGACCACTGATCCCCGCCTACCCAGCTGGTCATCAGGGCAGAGAACCGGTTGTTAAATTATTTGAATTATGGGAAGTCAGGGTGGGGGAAGGTTTGGAGGGGAGGGGGCGGGGGAGGGGGGGAGGGAGCGGAGATTACTAAGTTGGAGGAGGGGTGTTGGATTTTAAGATATTATGATTGTACATGTATACTGCTATTTTTTCTTTTTTATGTATATTGAAATGGAATTATAAATACCATCAACACCCCAAAGGGAGTTTGCTCAGAAGCTGAAATACACCAAGTGAATTAGAGGAAGAGTGGGAAGCAGAGGAGAGAAGAAAGATAGGAAGAGAGGGATAGGAGAAAGGGTGAGGGGGGACAAATTCCAATGGATCATTTGTGCTACTGAATTGTGCCGCAATTTATAATCAGTCTGTGCGATTTTTTTACAGCAGCTGAGGATGTGATCAACAGTTTCATCAGCTTCTTTGCAAAGTCTGCATTTGGCATCATCAGAGGATTTTTCGATTTTGGCCTTAATGGCATTTGTGCGGATAGCTTGTTCTTGCGCAGCCAGGATTAGTGACTCTGTTTCTTTCTTTAATGTACCTGTTGTTAACCATAACCAAGTTCATTCACTGTCCACTTTATCTTTTATTTTTTCCAGAAATTGGCCATGCAGTGCTTTGTTCTGCCAACTCTCCATTCTTGATTTTATCACATCTTTTCTGTATTCTTGTTTCGTCTGTTGGGCCTTCAGTAGATTTTTGTTCTTTACTTCGATTAATAGATGTTCTTGACTTTCTTTTAAATAATCAGCCAGTGCATGCTTTTCTTCTTCAACTGTTTGCTTCACTTGTAATAATCCTCTGCCACCTGATTTTCGGGGCAGATATAGTCTATCAGTATCACCACGTGGATGTAAACTGTAGTGCATTGTCATTAGTTTCCTGGTTTTTCGGTCCAAAATGTCCAAATCAGCTTGTGTCCAGTTAACTATGCCAGCTGTGTACCTTATAACTGGTATTGCCCAGGTATTTATGGCCTTGATTGTATTTCCACCATTCAATTTAGATTTCAAACGTTTCCTAACTCTGTTGGTGTACTCTCGCCTGACAATAGTTTTTACTTCTCCATGCTTGATGTTATCCAACTGCAGAATGCCTAAGTATTTGTAGGCTTCATTTTCGTTGCATTTAATTAGTTGGCCATTGGGCATTTCAATTCCCTCACATGCAGTGATTTTGCCCCTTTTTATGGATACAATGGCGCATTTTTCCATGCCAAACTGCATTGAAACATCGGTGCTGAATACTCGGACTGTGTTTGTCAATAATTGGATTTCTATTTCTGACTTTCCATAGAGTTTCAAATCATCCATATATAGTAAATGCGAATTTTTTTCAGCTTCTTTGGCTGTTTGGTAGCCTAATTTCATTTTTTTTTAAGATTACTGATAGTGGGATCATTGCGATGATGAAGAGAAGAGGTGAAAGTGAATCACCCTGGAAAATTCCTCGCTTGATATTAACCATTCCGTAGCTCTCATTCCCTACTGCCAACTCAGTTCTCCATTGTTTCATCACCTTTTCAGTAAAGGATGTAATATTTTTGCTAATGCCAGTTGTTTCTAAGCATTTTATGATCCAACTATGTGGCAGTGAGTCAAATGCCTTTTTGTAATCAATCCAGACCATATTCAAGTTCGTTTTTCTGTTCTTACAATTTTCTAATATCATTTTATCAATTAGGAGCTGATCTTTTGTGCCCCTGCTTCTTATTTTGTTGCCTTTTTGCTCTACTGGCAAGATGTTGTTTGTTTCCAAATAATCCATCATGTTATCTGCAATAATGCCTGTGAGTAATTTGAAGGTTGTTGGCAAGCATGTTATTGGTCTGTAGTTTTCAGGTGTTCTTCCTTTAGTTGCATCTTTCTGAATCAAGTATGTTTTTTCCAGTTGTCAACCATTCATCAATTTGGCCCTTTTGTAAAATCAGTTGCCTGGCCAATATTGCATGTAAACTGGTCAGATATTTGAGCCAGAAACCATGTAATTGGTCCTTTCCAGGTGATGTCCAATTCTTTACCCTTTTAACTCGATTTTTGACCATCTCAGTTGTTATTTCTAATACTTGCATTTGTTTGTTGCCAATGCTTTTCTCAAAGTCATGTATCCACTTTGCTTTCTTATTGTAGTCCTTTGCAAAGTCTGCATTTGGCATCATCAGAGGATGATGATGATGATGATGATGATGATGATGATGATGATGATGATGATTATTGTACAATTGTATCACAGCGGCCAGTTGTTTCACCGGATTTGGCATTGGTTACTAGTCGGGCCCCACCCAGGGGCCTAGGACGTCGTAACATATTTTCGTAATATGCGTGCAGATCCAAGCAGTGCGGCTTTTTGCATTTGACTGATGGTGATTTTGTCAATTTTTAACTGTTTTAAATGTAATTCCAGTGCTTTTGGAATAGCACCCAGTGTGCCAATTACCACTGGAATTACCACTGCTGGTTTGTGCCATAGTCGTTGAATTTCGATTTTTAAGTCCTGGTATCTTGCGATTTTTTCATGTTCCTTCTCGGCGACCCTGCTATCACCTGGTATTGCGATGTCTATGATTGTGACCTTATTTTTCTCAACCAGTGTGATGTCTGGTGTATTATGCGCCAGTATTTTGTCGGTTTGTATACGGAAATCCCACAAGATCTTGACCATCTGATTTTCTGTGACTTTTTCAGGCTGATGTTCCCACCAGTTTGTTGCTGTTTTAATATTATAATTTTTGCACAAATTCCAATGGATCATTTGTGCTACTGAATTGTGCCGCAATTTATAATCAGTCTGCGCGATTTTTTTACAGCAGCTGAGAATGTGATCAACAGTTTCGTCAGCTTCTTTGCAAAGTCTGCATTTGGCATCATCAGAGGATTTTTCGATTTTGGCCTTAATGGCATTTGTGCGGATAGCTTGTTCTTGCGCAGCCAGGATTAGTGACTCTGTTTCTTTCTTTAATGTACCTGTTTTTAACCATAACCAAGTTTGTTCCCTGTCCACTTTATCTTTTATTTTTTCCAGAAATTGACCATGCAGTGCTTTGTTCTGCCAACTCTCCATTCTTGATTTTATCACATCTTTTCTGTATTCTTGTTTTGTCTGTTGGGCCTTCAGTAGATTTTTGTTCTTTACTTCGATTAATAGATGTTCTTGACTTTCTTTTAAATAATCAGCCAGTGCATGTTTTTCTTCTTCAACTGTTTGCTTCACTTGTAATAATCCTCTGCCACCTGATTTTCGGGGCAGATATAGTCTATCAGTATCACCACGTGGATGTAAACTGTAGTGCATTGTCATTAGTTTCCTGGTTTTTCGGTCCAAAAGGTCCAAATCAGTTTGTGTCCAGTTAACTATGCCAGCTGTGTATCTTATAACTGGTATTGCCCAGGTATTTATGGCCTTGATTGTATTTCCACCATTCAATTTAGATTTCAAAATTTTCCTAACTCTGTTGGTGTACTCTCGTCTGACAATAGTTTTTACTTCTCCATGCTTGATGTTATCCAACTGCAGAATGCCTAAGTATTTGTAGGCTTCATTTTCTTTGCATTTAATTAGTTGGCCATTGGGCATTTCAATTCCCTCAGATGCAGTGATTTTGCCCCTTTTTATGGATACAGTGGCGCATTTTTCCATGCCAAACTGCATTGAAATATCGGTGCTGAATACTCGGACTGTATTTGTCAATGATTGGATTTCTATTTCTGACTTTCCATAGAGTTTCAAATCATCCATATATAGTAAATGCGAAATTTTTTCAGCTTTTTTGGCTGTTTGGTAGCCTAATTTCATTTTTTTTAAGATTACTGATAGTGGGATCATTGCGATGATGAAGAGAAGAGGTGAAAGTGAATCACCCTGGAAAATTCCTCGCTTGATATTAACCATTCCGTAGCTCTCATTCCCTACTGCCAACTCAGTTCTCCATTGTTTCATTGCCTTTTCAGTAAAGGATGTAATATTTTTGCTAATGCCAGTTGTTTCTAAGCATTTTATGATCCAACTATGTGGCAGTGAGTCAAATGCCTTTTTGTAATCAATCCAGACCATATTCAAGTTCGTTTTTCTGTTCTTACAATTTTCTAATATCATTTTATCAATTAGGAGCTGATCTTTTGTGCCCCTGCTCCTTCTTTTGTTGCCTTTTTGCTCTACTGGCAAGATGTTGTTTGTTTCCAAATAATCCATCATGTTATCTGCAATAATGCCTGTGAGTAATTTGAAGGTTGTTGGCAAGCATGTTATTGGTCTGTAGTTTTCAGGTGTTGTTCCTTTAGTTGCATCTTTCTGAATCAAGTATGTTTTTCCAGTTGTCAACCATTCATCAATTTGGCCCTTTTGTAAAATTTCATTCAGTTGCCTGGCCAATATTGCATGTAAACTGGTCAGATATTTGAGCCAGAAACCATGTAATTGGTCCTTTCCAGGTGATGTCCAATTCTTTACCCTTTTAACTCGATTTTTGACCATCTCAGTTGTTATTTCTAATACTTGCATTTGTTTGTTGCCAATGCTTTTCTCAAAGTCATGTATCCACTTTGCTTCCTTATTGTAGTCCTTTGCAAAGTCTGCATTTGGCATCATCAGAGGATGATGATGATGAAGATGATGATGATGATGATTAATGTATAATCCAAAGGGATTGCTAATCTTCCTTACATGGGTACCATTCAATATTCATATCCAATTATACTCATCATAACACTACACATTTTATACATTAGTAACATTATCAATTATTTATTTAAACTATATATATTGTCAATAAATTTCACTAAGTTTAACTAGTTTTAAATTATATTCTTCCATCTATCAACCTGTATCTTTCCAATAACAAAACAATCTCATATCTTCTCCTATTTGTGGTACTTTGGGGCATCTTATACTCCGAAAAATAAGGTAATATTCTGCCTTTTTAATATTCCCTAAAATATTTCATTCTTCTAGGACAGGGGGGGTGTCTTCCCTCAAAACAGTCACTAAATGAGCCCGTCGTAAGTTGACGACTACCTGTATTTCTTAAATTTATATGCTAGCCTTCTCTCTCTCTAATAAAGGTACCCAGGGCAGCATTAGCACTTTCAAAGGCTGTTTCTTTGTTCTGGGAACTGAGAAAGGCTTCAAGATTTCAAAATAACGAAGTACCCACAAATAGCATAAAGCTTTTACTAAATGCTTAGCATGCCACCACTTCGGCTTTCTCACTAAAAGCCTCTGTTGACCCTTTGCGTTCAAGGTGAAAATAAAAAAGAAATGCAATACTTACTTTTCCCAGGTAAACATAAAAGGACCCAGGAATTTCTCCTATGTAAAAAAACCCCAAACCCACATTAACTCAGCGTCCTTATAAATGGAAGACATTGAGGGGGGTGTAATAAGCACGACTGGAGTCTGGAAAAGTAATTGGGAATCAATTCGCAACCTGACCCACGGTGCCATTAAGCTGAAATGCTTATAGATTTATGGCAGGGTTTTTTTTTTTCTCCACTTGGAAACAAAAAGGCGCTAAATTTATATATTCTCCCGGGACCTTCCTCCCACCTAGAATATAAATCAGATGAAAGTAACAGAAATAAATTTTCACAGCCAGGAGATCCCAGAAATAAAATACAGGTAAGTTCTCAACTATAGAATAGAATAGAATAGAAATTAGAATAGAATAGAAATTAGAATAGAATAGAATAGAAATTAGAATAGAATAGAATAGAAATTAGAATAGAATAGAATAGAATTATTTTATTGGCCAAGTGTGATTAGACACAGAATAGCAATAGCAGTTAGACTTACATACCGCTTCATAGGGCTTTCAGCCCTCCCTAAGCGGTTTACAGAGTCAGCATATTGCCCCCAACAACAATCCGGGTCCTCATTTTATCCACCTCGGAAGGATGGAAGGCTGAGTCAACCCTGAGCCGGTGAGATTTGAACAGCCGAACTGCAGAACTGCAGTCAGCTGAAGTAGCCTGCAGTGCTGCATTTAACCACTGCGCCACCTCGGCTCTAATTAAAGAAGTAATTTGTCTTTGGTGCATAAGCTCTCAGTGTACATAAAAAAATACATTCATTCAAGAATCATAAGATACAACAGTGATTGTCTTAGTGTCAAGTCTGCAGCCATCTTTTCTTTTGGGTCTTTGGCCTTCCACACTTTCTATTATTTTACTAAGCCTTTTTCTATTGTGGGAAAATGGGAGGGGGGGGTTGTACAGAGTTAGATGCTATGTAGCCATAACAATATTCTTTCTAGAAAGGCAAGGTCATCCTTTGTCTCTGCACCTCTGCACCTAACCGGAACTGGAGGGGTGGAACTGCCAGCATTGCAGATTGGACCATGGGATGGACTTGTGAGTGTGGGGGCAAATGTTGAGCTTTCAACTGGGTGGGGGAAACCGGGAAGCTTTCAGATTCGGGGTTTCCCCAGATGTGCCAACATGGCTCTCTTCATCAATTGGAACGTTGAGGAATCCTTTGCCTCGGACTCTGATTTAATTTTGGATGGTATTTGGAACCCTGACATTAACCCGAATCTCCATTAAAATATTTAAACCGGCTACTTTGAATTTTGAGGTGCTGTCCAGGGTCCTGAACCCCAGCATCGATCTGAGCCCGGGGCGGCGTAAAGACTCAGGGAAAACGGAGGACGAGTGACACAAAATAAGCAATCAAATCGTACTAGGAAACTAAATAAAACAATATAAATCGTAAAGATACAAGCAACAAGGTTATAGTTGTAGGTAGGAAAGGACATTGGTAATAGGGAGGGTGAGAAGAATAAGAGTAATACAGTCTTGGTAATAGTTTGACAGTGGTGTGGGAATCAGTTGTTTAGCAGAGTGATGGCATGGGAGGAAAACTTGTGGACTTCAACTCCCAGAGTTCCTCAGCCAGCAAAGCTGGCTGAGGAACTCTAGGAGTTGAAGTCCACAAGTCTTAAAAGTTGCCAAGGTTGGAGACCACTGCCCTATAGCACTGTTTTAAGGGTAGAAGTTGAAACAATCTATGTCCAGGATGCCAGGGGTCTGTAGAATATTGATTTGATTTGATTTGATTATATTTATATGTCGCCCTTTCCCCCGAAGGGGACTCAGGGCAGCTCACAATTCAAATCGGGAAAGGGGAGTACAGACAAAAAATAAAAGACGAAACAGAACAACACATAATTTAAAAACACACAACAGTCATACCATTCGAGACGGGGGCAATAGCTCTTTAGCCCCAGGCCTTTGGGAACAGCCAGGTTTTAAGGGCTTTGCGGAAGGCCTGGAGGGTGGTGAGGGTTCGAATCTCCACGGGGAGTTCGTTCCAGAGGGTCGGAGCAGCCACAGAGAAGGCTCTCCTCCGGGTAGTCGCCAGTCGACACTGGCCGGCGGATGGAATTCGGAGGAGGCCTAATCTGTGGGATCTAATCGGTCTAGTGGAGGTGATTGGCAGCAGGCGGTCTCTCAAGTACCCAGGTCCAATACCATGAAGGGACCACTGGCTTATGAGTCATGACAATTCAAAGTTAAAAAGGTGGACTTAGGACCATTTTTCACACTTATTTTTCACACCGCATCCTCGGGGTCACATCAGCTGAATTCAGATGCTTGCCAACTGCTTCGTATTTACGACGGTTGCGACGCCACGCGATCCCCTTTTGACGACCTTCTCCCAAGAACAATCGACGGGGAAGCCAGATTCCCTTAACAACCATGTGGCTAACTGAACCACTGCAGCGATTCGCTTAACGGCTGGGGCAAGAAAGGTCGCAAAATGGGGCAGAACCCGTTTAAACGCCATTTATGCTCAGCGACAGAACGTTGGGCTCAATTGTGGCCATAAGTCGAGGAAGCGGCATTATTGAAATAAGGTTCTACATTTAGGCAAGAAAAACGAAATGCACAGGTACAGTATAGGTGGTAACTTGCTCAATAGTATCAACCGTGAGAGGGATCTTGGAGTCCTAGTGGACAACCATTTAAATAGGAGCCAGCTGTGTGCAGCAGCTGCCAAAAAAGCCAACACAGTTCTAGGCTGCATCAACAGAGAGAGAGAATCAAGATCACGTGAAGGGTTAATACCACTTTATAAGGCCTTGGGAAGGCCACACTTGGAATATGGCATTCAGTTTTGGTCGCCATGATGTAGAAAAGACGCAGAGACTCTGGAAAGAGTGCAGAGAAGAGCAAGAAAGAGGATTAGGGGACTGGAGACTAAAACATATGAAGAACAGTTGCAGGAACTGGTGATGTCTAGTTTAATGAAAAGAAGGACCAGGGGAGACATGATAGCATCTTCCAATATCTCAGTGGCTGCCCTAAAGAAGAGATAGTCAAGCTATTCTCCAAAGCACCTGGAGGTAGGATAAGAAGCAATGGGTGGAAACTAATCAAGGAGAGAAGCAACTTAGAACTGAGGAGAAATTTCCTGACAGTGAGAACAATTAATCAGTGGAATTAATTGTGAATGCTCCAACACTGGGAATTTTAAAGATGTTGGACAACCATTTGTCTGTAGTGGTGTAGGGCTTCCTGCCTAAGCAGGGGGGTTGGACTAGAAGACCTCCAAGGTCCCTTCCAACTCTTCTTATTCAGTGGAACAACTTCAGAAGTTGTGAATGCACCAAAACTGGAAGTTTTAAAGAAGATATTGGATATCTATTTGTCTGAAGAGATGTAGGGTTTCCTGCCTGAGCAGGGGGTTGGACTAGAAGAACTTCAAGGTCCCTTCCAACTCTGTTTTCTATGCTATTATCATTACAAGAAAGAAAAATGTGCATTTGTTTGGAATTGTGCTGGAAACAAACATTTCCATGTGGCTTCCCTTAGGGACCTCTTGGGAAAGTAGAACAATCAAACTAAAAGCATGATTGCTAATGTGCAAATAAATTGTCTGGGTATTATTGCAGACAGGACAACAATAAACTCTCTCGCAAACAAATAAAAGTGCAATAACCCTTTTTGGAATCCATATGACGTTCAAAAAGGACAAACTCAAAACAATTAGATCTCCTCCAATTATTATTTTCTGTTCCAAGGATGGAAGCGATCAGATCCAGACGCACCACAATTATATTAACAACTCCGGCTGGGATTTTATTACCTAAATCTAAATTGAATGAATTTTTTTTCAGGAGGAATAAAACTTTTGGAAGGATGGGAAGTTGGTTGAGAGAAATACTGGTAACCCTTTGCTTACAACCATTTTTTTTAAGGGACTGTTTGAAGTTACAACGGCACTCAAAAAAAAAAAAAGATTTACAACCGTTTCTTGCATTTACAAAGGTTGTAGCTTCTCCAAGGACATGTGATAGAAATTTGGGCACATGGCAACCATCATGTATTGCCAATGGCAGTGTCCTAGGGCAGGGGTCACCAACTGGTGGTCCACGGAAACATTTTGGTGGTCCGCAGAAATACTATTAGCCCTTTTTCTATTGCACTAAATCTGGGGTCCTCAAATTACGCTCCCTGGAACGGATACGTGGAATGAATGTTTGTGTTGCTGCAGAGAGTCTCCCTTTTCGGGGTCTTTTTGTGCAGGTCGGAGGGGGGTAGAAATTCCGACTTGGCGTCTGCTTCAGCATCCTGGTGGGGGGCTTTGGGCGAAGGCTGGAGGGAAGAGCCGCTGGTGGCAAAGAGCCGGAGGGCCTCGTTCCAGTGGGGCTGCATCATGGCCTGGAACTGGCTGACTATCTCAGCCTGCTGAGCCTCCAGGCGCCGGAACCTGGCCTTGCACTCCCGCAGGTCTTCCCTCTGCTTGGAAAGCCTATGTTCCTAGTCCTCAGTAAGGGGATTCTGCTGAGCCTCCTTCTCGGTCAGATCCAATTTGAACTGAGCTGTTTTGCCAACTCTTTCTCCTGGTGGATGCTTAGCTCCAGCAACTGCTTCCTGTTGGGGCCCTAAGGAGCCCGGGCGGGCAAGCGAGGAGTGGCTGGGAGGGGGGTGGCGAGTAGAGGCTGGCAAAGCACCCCTCGACGTGAGTGACATCGAGTTGGCCATGCCCACTCAGTCACATGACCATCTAGCCACGCCTACCCAGCCAGACATTAGGCAGATCATATTAGTGGTCTGCGGGATTTAAAATTATGGATTTATTGGTCCCTGAGATCCGAAGGGTTGGTGACCCCTGGATTAGAAGACCTCCAAGGTCCCTTCCAACTCTTGTTATTCTGTTGTCCCATGGGGGGGGAGGATAAATTGGGGCACAACTCATTTAACAACTGCTTTGCTAAGCAATGCAAATGTTCTTAACATTTAAGATTGATTAAGCTCAATCTTCTGACAGTAAGTAGAAAAAGATGAGCCAGGCATATCTGCAGGATACAGGACCAAAAAAAATCAAAATATGTTTATGGGCAAGTGGATTGCCCTACCAGCGTTGGTGAGAGTGGTACCCTGTTTCCCCAAAAATAAGACAGGGTCTTATTTTCTTTTGACCCACGAAATAAGTGCTTGGTCTTATTTTTTTTCCGGTGATATTTTTTTATTTTAAACACGTAAGCACATCAACGAAAACAAACACATAACTTAAAAACAACATAGGAGCAATAAGTTCCATCGTATATCATAGAGCAGTTCCGAATCGGTTTCTTTGCAGTTAGTGTTTTCCCTCCTATACATTCCTATCTTTCATTCATAATCTCCTTATTCGTTATCCATTTTTATGTACATTTCTTTATTTATTTAAACTTAGGTACTTATGACCAAATATTATTTACCTATATTATGCTTTATATTTTTACTGTCACTTATTCTCTTACATACAGATTATAGATATACATTCACATGATTATTCTTTTTCTTTGCCATTCTTATATTATTATTATTCCATTTGAAAGGTTATAAGGTATAGTTTAAAATGCTTTGTTTACCATCCTTCGCAGCTGCTAAGACACCACCTTGTTTTCTCTTTCTTTTCTTTTCTCCCTCCCTTCCTTCTCTCCGAGGTGGCACAGTGGTTAGGGTGCAGTACTGCAGGCCACTTCAGCTGACTGTTATCTGCAGTTCAGCGGTTCTAATCTCACCGGCTCAAGGTTGACTCAGCCTTCCATCCTTCCAAGGTGGGTGAAATGAGGACCCAGACTGTGGGGGCGATATACTGACTCTGTAAACCGCTTAGAGAGGGCTGAAAGCCCTATGAAGCGGTATATAAGTCTAACTGCTATTGCTATCTACTTCCTTCCTTCCTCCTCTCCATCCCCTTCTTCCTTCCCTTGGTCTTATTTTCTTGGAAGTCTTATTATCTTTGAGGTTCAGGAAGTGGCGAGCGTGGTCACCCCATGGCTGCTGCTGTGTTGCAATATTTAAGGAGAGGGCTTATTTTTTGGGGAGGGTTTATTTTAGTGTAGGCACTGAAAAGCCTGATTGGGCTTATTATCTGGGGAGGTCTTAGTTTCAGGGAAAACAGGGTAGTTCTAGGTTAGGCTGTTGTTCACTGCTTGTGTGTCTGAGTTGATAGTAAACAGAGGGGAAATTCCACTCCCTTCTAGCACTGATGATGTTATGTAGTTAGGTAATGAAATGCTAGCTACAAAACAACCAAGTTGTCAGAGAGCACCAAGGACAATACAATAATAATATAATGCAATAGCAGAGTTGGAAGGGGCCTTGGAGGTCTTCTAGTCCAACCCGCTGCCTAGGCAGGAAACCTTATACCGTTTCAGACAAATGGTCATCCAACATCTTCTTAAAGACTCCCAGTGTTGGGGCATTCACAACTTCTGGAGGCCCCACAGCTCTCCTCCTCTTCCTCCTCCTCTACTCTGTAACCCCCATTCCCTTTTAGCACTGATGATATTACGGAGTTGGGTAATGAAACACCTACACGGAACTATCAATCAATCAAGCAGAATAGAGCTGGGAGAGAACCTGGAGGTCTTCTAGTCCAACCCCCTGCCCAAGCAGGAGACCTTGTATCATTTCAGACAAGTGGCTGGTCAGTCTCTTCTTAAAAAAACCTCCAGGGATTAAGCACCCACAACTTCTGGTGGCAAGCTGTTCCACTGGTTCATTGTTCTCTCTTAGGAAGTTTCTCCTGAATTCTAGGTTGCTTCCCTCCTTGATTAGTTTCCATCCATTGTTTCTTGTCCTGCCCTCTGGTGCATTGGAAAGCAAGTGGGCCAGAGGTGGGTTCCTACCAGTTCGCACCTATTCAGTAGAACCGGTTCGTCAAATCTACCGAACCGGTTAGAAGAGGTTCCACCAGTGCACCCAGAAAGCAGGCCACACCTACAGAAGAGGTTCCAAAATTTTTTGAAACCCACCACTGGTGGGTGTGTAATGTCCCGCAGTTATCTACGCATTAATAATGATCTAGTAATAATTCCTTATACATTTTAGGGACCTTTCCTTACATAGTTGGTGTTTTCTTTCATACTTTTGGATTTCTAATTTCTGTTTCCATTAGTTGGCAATTGCTAAAACCAATCCCACATGAAAAAGTATTCAAAGCCTTCTTGATTTTAATTGTCAATTTATTCATTCCTGCACATTGTAATATTTATTCATTTACATATCTCTGTTTTTCCACTGTTGTGCAAACACAATTCCAGCAGCTGCTAACATGTGTAAAATTATATATAGATTATACTCCCTTTCAAATAGCCAACAAAATATTTCTGGTTTTAATTCCATATCTTGCTTTACGATTGCTTCTAACCACTAACTTCTGAATAGCTACTTGGACCGACCTAAGTACTAATCCATAATTTCATATCCGGTCACGTGGGCAGCAAGCCACTCCCATCCGGTCACATGGGTTGCAAGCCACTCCCATCCGGTCACATGGGTGGCAAGCCACTCCCACAAAGGAGGCCACACCCACAGAGTAGGTTCCAACAATTTTTGAAACCCACCACTGAAGTGAGCCCCCTCTTCTTCTTTGTGGTAGCTCCTCAAATACTGGAAAACTGCTATCATGTCCAGCCCAGTCTTCCTTTTCTCTATCCTGCAACCGTTCTTCCTACGTTTTAGTCTTCGGGCCTTTAATCATCTTAGTTGCTCTTCTCTGTACTTTTTCCAAAATCTCAGCATCTTTTTTGCACTGTGGTAAACAAAGCTGGCTGCAGTATTCCAGGTGTGGCCTAACTAAAGCTTTATGAAAAAGTTTTGACTGCACTGTTGTGGATGCCTGTTCTGACCCCCCTCGTCCTACACCAAAGCACGCCGAGACAAAGATACTGCAAGGACCTTGGCAACAATCCAGCACAAACAAGACGTTGCCAGCAATCCAGCCTGCCAAGCTAGCCACGAAAGTTCTCCAACTTTAGTGAATACGTTGACTCCTGCAAAAGGGCGTCTGCACAATCATTCCTTTTATAGTCTTGAGAGGAGCCTAATTACCACCAGCTGAGTGCAATTATCTCCTGTAACTGTGCAACTGTTCCTTACGCCTATTAGCTCTTCAGTGCCGGGCATCCAGGAACAACTCCCTTGGCTCCTCCCCACTGCTCCAATGCATGACATCAGGATCACACTCCCTTGTCTCCTCCCCACTGGTCCAAGGCTCAGGCGCCTCCTAGTGGCCAACCAGCCTCTCTGCACCCTGCTCGGAGTCGTGAACCCTGTCCAGGGTCCTCCACATCCTCCAGAGCCGACTCGTAGGGCCCCTTGCTGTCGGAGTCTGGTGGCAGCTCCAACGGCTCCTGCTGTGCTACAACAGATGCCCTTATTGATAAACCCATAGCAAATATAAAGCATCTTTGTTTCAATCTACCTCTAGCAGAGACATCATCCTGCCCACAAAAGTACGTATAGTCAAGGCTATGGTTTTCCCAGTTGCAATGGATGGCTGTGAAGGTTGGACCATAAGGAAGGCTGAGCGCCAAAGAATGGAGGCCTTTGAACTCTGGTGCTGGAGGAGAAGACTCCTGCATTGAGTCCCTTGGACTGCAAGGCCATCCAACTGGTCAGTCCTGGAGGAGATCCACCCTGACTGCTCTTTAGAAGGCCAGATCCTGAAGAGGAAACTCAAAGACTTTGGCCACCTAAGGAGAAGAAAGGACTCCCTGGAGAAGAGCTTGGGAACGATGGAGGGCAAAAGAAGAAGAAGGGGACGGGAGAGAAGGAGGTGGCTGGATGGAGTCACCGAGGCAGTCGGCGTGAGCTTCAATGGACTCCAGAGGATGTTAGAGGACAGGAAGGCCTGGAGGAACGTCATCCATGGGGTCGCAATGGATCGGACACGACTTCGCAACTAACTAATAACAACAAATTGATTGAACTGAAAGGCGATAGATCGCCAATAAAGGCTGCATGGAGCAATTAATCAACCCCCAGAATATCCTTCTGCAAAATATCCCCTTGAGCAGGGACATTTCCTACTTGATGTACCGTTTCCTCAACCCACAGCCTGATAATGTCTCTTATGATGTATCACCTTTGTACTGGCCCACAGCCTACTTCCACAAGATAGGATAATAGCCCTTGATTTATTTTCGTATACGAAGTCCTGCTGCCCTAGGAAACAAGTCAGGCCTCAGACAAACTTGTTAAACCACATTAAAAATAAATTACCCCTGTAATTACTGTACAATGGAGCAGAATAATACTAGAGAACTTGTACATCCGTGCAATTCAGAACTCGGTGGAAGTTGACTCTAGCAGCTTACAAGGAGCTCCAGGCTAAATTTCTGGTCTGGCCTCTCCTGATTTTCTTTGATAGGATGTCTAAATGTGAATCCAAAACGTGATTCACACAAGATTCTTGCCTCGAAATTTCTTCTTTAGAACAGCAATGGTCTCTCGACAACACAGGAGCATCCATTTAACTATTGTTTAAAAAAAAGGCATTAGTCTCAGACTTACAAAATGGAAAGGCTGGCAGGTTCCTTAGAGGTCATCAAGTCCAACCCCTTCCCAGGGTAGATGTTGTGGCCCGCCAAGAGTCGGAGAATAAGGAGGTTGGGGAGGAGCATGGGCCGGTCCTGGAGGTTGAGGAAGGCTCGGACGAGGGCTCTGTGTCGGAGGCAGAGATGGTGCCAAGGCCCTCTGGCAGTGATCAGGTGCTTACGGAGCTAGACAGCAGTGAGGCAGAGGAACAGCTGGAGCCTGTTCCCAGGGTGCGCATGCGCAGAGCTGCCAGAAGAAAAGAACAGCTCAGAAATCAGGGTCGACTTGGGAGTAAAGCCTCAGGTAGATGGTGAATGGCCCCTCCCAGAGGGAATAAAAGAGGAGCGAAAGGGGAGTGGGCTTTGCAAGGAAACAATTCCTTCCTCCGGTCATTAGATTCGTTTCAGGAGTGTGAAGATCTGTCCATGAATCTCAGAGACTCTGTGCCCAGCCTTTCCTTGCACAGCCCCTCCTTTGGAAAATATTTACATGGCAGATTTCCAAGATAGATAAGGTCTGTGGTCCTAAATATTCCTTTGAAAGACTGTTTGCCAGGGATTGGCTGAATGTGAATGAGGGGAATTCATATTTGTTTAATAAAAGGGGTTTTGTCAGGACCAGGAATCTGCCTTGTGCTTTTTGGGCAAGCCTCGGTCAGAACAGTGGGATTAGACCATGGTACCACACTAGGTAGGTTGTTGCATTATTGAACCTCCCAAATGCACAGGTACAATATACATGGCACCTAGCTCAACAGTAGTAACTGTGAAAGGGATCTTGGAGTCCTAATGGAAAATCACTTAAATATGAGCAGTGTGCAGCAGCTGCCAAAACAGCCAACACAGTTCAAGGCTGCATTAAAAGAGGGAAGGAATCAAGATCACGGGAAGCGTTAGTACCACTTTATAAAATGCCCTGGTAAGATTGCACTTGGAATATTGCATCCAGTTTTGGTCTCCACAATCTAAAAATAAGATGTGGAGACTTTAGAAAGAGTGCAGAGAAGAGCAACAAAGAGCATTAGGGGACTCAAGGATAAAATGTATGAAGAACGGTTGCAGGAACTGGGAATGTCTAGTTTAATGAAAAGAAGGACCAGGGGAGACATGATAGCAGTCTTCCAATATCTCAGGGGTTGCCACAAAGAAGAGGGAGTCAAGCTATTCTCCAAGGCACCTGAGGGTAGAACAAGAAGCAATGGGTGGAAACTAACCAAGGAGAGAAGCAACTTAGAACTGAGGAGGAATTTCCTGACAGAACAATTAATCAGTGGAATTAATTGTGAATGCTCCAACACTGGGAGTTTTAAAGATGTTGGACAACCATTTGTCTGAAGTGGTGTAGGGCTTCCTGCCTAAGCAGAGGGGTTGGACTAGAAGACCTCCAAGGCCCCTTCCAACTCTTCTCATTCTATTCTATTCTATTCTATTCCATTCCATTCCAATGAGAGAAGCAACCTAGAACTAAGGAGAAATTTCCTGACAGTGAGAACCATTGATTAGTTGAACAACTGGCCTCCAGAAATTATGAATGTTCCAACACTGAAAGTTTTTAAGAGGAGATTGGATAACCATTTGTCTGAAATGGTATAGAATTCCCCAATTCCTGCAACTGTTCTTTGTATGTTTTAGCCGCCAGTCCTCTAATCCTCTTTGTTGCTCTTCTCTGCCCTCTTTCCAGAGTCTCCACATCTTCTTTATATCGTGGGTGACCAAAATTGGATTTCCAAATGTGGCCTTACTAAGGTTTTATATAGCGGTATTCTTTTGAGTTCTCCACACTGTTTGGGGGGTATCTTCTCTTTTTACACCTGATAGAGGGACATTTTGGACTCGGCCCCTGATGGAAGGCTGAAGAGGAGAACCAGACATTACAGCGAAGGCCAAGGGTGGTGGCTCTATTTCACATTCCCCATTATGTCATAGTGCGTTAATTTCCTGCTTGACAAGCTGAGATGCTGTAGCCAGAAATATCCGAGCGATGTTTCATTTGTCATTTTATAGGAAGTTAGCACCCACCCCTCTCCTGGAAGAATGAAATATCCTAGGAAATATTGAGAAGGCAGAATAATATATTTCCCTGGGAAAGAAATGGAGGAACATGTTTTTAGGCAGGAAACAATGTCAATGGACCATTAAAAGGCCTGAGCCAGTCCGTGGCATGACAAAACCACGGTCCACTAAAGCGCGCCTGATTAAAGCGCGTCGCTGACGTCATCAGCAGCGCGACAACAGCGACCGCGGAGAAAAAAGGGCGCTTTAAAAAGCGCTTTGAAAGCAAGCCGATTCACGTTAAGGTAAGGGTTAGGTTTAGGGTTAGGTTAAGGGTTAGGGTTAGGTTTAGGGTTAGGTTAAGCGTTAGGGTTAGGTTTAGGGTTAGGTTAAGGGTTAGCGTTAGGTTTAGCGTTAGGTTAAGGGTTAGGTTTAGGGTTAGGTTAAGGGTTAGGTTTAGGGTTAGGTTTCGGGGGGTTAGGTTTAGGTTTAGGGGTTAATTTTAGCTTTAGCGCTCACAGCGTGCTTTTTTCATCGCGCTGTGATGACGTCAGGTACGCGGTTTCGTCGAGCGCGCTTTAGTCGACCGCGGTTTTGTGGTGGAACCGAGCCAGTCTATTCTACATAACAAAGATCTCCACCTTCAGCTCCAGGGTGATGGGATTAAGGCATGGTAGTATTAGCCCTTTACCTATCTCACCACAGGGCACCTAGGAAGAAGCAAGGCTCAACCAAACCTGGACTCAAAACACAGCTGAGAGTGCTGCCCTTGCATGGCCCCATGGGAGCCCAACAACCAATCAGAATGCAAGATCAAGATCAAAGGCCAGAGAGGGCATAAAGCCAGGGATTTTCAGCATCTCCCTCTCTCTTTCCTTCTTCACCCAACATCTGGAAGCATGGGATCCCCCTTTTTCTGTTCAGGAGCTCAAGCCACGTGATCCTGTCCACCATTAAACCATCTTTCCAAGCAGCCTCCGTGTTTCCAGGGTCTTTTTCCCACAAGGGAGTTAGCACCCACCCCTCTCCTAGGAAAAAGAAATATTTCAGAATATTTCCTCTAAAAGGGGGGGACAGAAACTCAGCTGCCTCCTACCTCTGTTAATGGGCCATTAAGGTCTGAGCCAGCTCTATCTGCAACACAAAAGATGTGGCTCTCAGGACATGATAGGATTAGCCCTCTACCCATCTCACCACATGGCAACCTGGGGTGATTATATCACCCGGCAAGGCTCAACCAAGCCTGGGAGACAGACAGCCCACAAAGTTAGCTAAGACTCCCGCTCCTTGGGAGTCTGACCACCAATGCGAATACATGTCTTACACAGGAACAGGAAGCTCCAAGGCAGGGCCCAAGAGAGGGTATAGAACCCAGGCTCTCTCAGCATCTCTGCCCTTTTTTTCTTCAAGATCTTCAAGGCATGTGATTCCCCATTCTCCCCCGCCCTAGGACCTCAAACTGTGTGGTCCTGGTCACCATCAATAAACCTTCTTTCCAAACAGCCGCCATGTTTCCAGTGTCTTTCTCCCCACTTGGAACTGAACCCAGAAGGACATTTCTTCCAACAGGCTCTTTCTGCATTCCTGTCTTAGCCGCTTACAATATTCAAGCTGAGCCCACTTTAGTGGCGGTCTCCTGTTTTCAATCCTCATTTGGACCATATAACGTTTATTTAGAAAACAGTTGTGACTCAGCAGAAGTTTGCTGTGAGTTGAGTCGGGATGCAGGAATAACAATGCAGCTGGGGCTTGTTAGTGTGGTCTTCTGGAGATAAAAGGACTGATGGTGCCACGCCCTGGTTGCAGGAGTCAACGTTTGTCGTTCGTTCGTGGTTCATCGGTCGTGGTTTGTTTGTGAGAGGCACTTGGATAAGTGATTTGCTTTCTGTAACCCTGATTCAGAGACACTTGGAGAAGTGATTTGCTTTCTTTCTGTACACCTGGTTTTGCCGTAAGAGATCTTTGTTTTTGCATTCTGTTATCTCCTTGCCAGAGACTTTATTTATGTTTATTTTGGGCTCGCAGCCAGTGGGAGCCAGGACTGATAAAGTTATTTCCTTTTAAGTCTGTCTGACTGTCGTCTGTGAACGAGCGAAGAAGGGGGGGTCAGAACAGAAAACATACACAGGTCTCCCTCGACGTACGACCACAACGGAGCCCGACATTTATCTTGTTAAGTGAGACATTTGTTCGGTAATTTTTGGCCCCATTTTTACTGCTTTTCTTGCCAAAGTTGTTAAGTGAATTTAACAATTGTTTAGTGACACGGTTGTTAAGCGAATCTGGCCTCCTTTGCTTGTCAGAGGGTCGCAAAAGGGGAATCATGTGACGCCCCCCCCCCCCCGGGACACTGAGACCGCCATAAATATGAACCCGTTGCCAAGCGTCTGAACTTTAATCACATGACCACGGGGATGCTGCAAAGGTTATGAATGTGAAAAATGGTCATAAGTCAGTTTTTCATAAGTTACTGCTGTAACTTGGAGTGGTCCCTAAATGAAGTGTTGTAAGTCGACAACTACTTGTATGATGGATGAATTCCCATTGTTTGCCTTGGATCTTTTGTTGTCATAAGTTGTGGTCATAAGTTGAGGAGTAGAAGAGAGTAGAATAGAATAACAGAGTTGGAAGGGACCTTGGAGGTCTTCTAGTCCAACCCTCTTCTCAGGCAGGAAACCCTACACCACTTCAGACAGATGGTTGTCCAGTCTTTTCTTAAAAACTTCCAGTGTTGGAGAATTCACAACTTCTGGAGTCAAGTTGTTCCACTGGTTAATTGTTCTCACTGTCAGGAAATTCCTCCTTAATTCCAGATTGCTTCTCTCCTTGATTAGTTTCCACCCATTGCTTCTTGTTCTACCCTCAGGTGCCTTGGAGAATAGCTTGACTCCCTCTTCTTTGGGGCAGCCCCTGAGATATTGGAAGACTGCTCTCATGTCTCCCCTGGTCCTTCTTTCAATAGACCTGTTGTTGTTAGTTGTCGTGGGTTAATGGGATCCCCTTTTATGACCTTCTGACAAGCAAAGTCAACAAGGAAACCAAATCCGAGTAACAACTATGTTACTAACTTCACAACTGCAGTGATTCACTTAACAACTGGGGCAAGAAAGATCGTAAAATGGGGCAAAATTCACTGAACAACGGTCTCACCTATCTATAGAAATTTCGGGCTAAAATTATGGTCATAAGCTGAGGACTACCTATAACTCCATTTTGATAATTATTTGTATGATGTGGAATTATCATATTCTATTCTAGTCCATTCCATTCTGTATTTCTATTCTATTCTACTCTTATTCTATTCCTATTCTATTCTTATTGCTACTCCTATTCCGTTCCATTCCATTCTCAATAAAGATTCTATTCTGTTCTGTTCTACTCTATTCTTATTCTATTCTATTCTTATTGCTACTCCAATTCCATTCCATTCCATTCTCAATAGATTCTATTCTATTCTATTCTGTTCTACTCTATTCTTATTCTATTCCACTTCTATTCTATTCTTACTGCAATAAGTATTCTTATTGCTATTGCTATTCCGTTTCATTCCATTCTAATTAAACATTGATAGATGTATCCAGACAGAGTAAATGGATTTACAGCCTCAAGCTTGGAGCATCCAAGGATGCAGAATTGACTTTAAGTTCAAACAAACAATTATGGCTTAATGTCTTTAGCAGAGGGGATACCATCTCTTCTTCCTGTGTCTCCCGGGGCACCCAGGGAATGGTTACCGGAAATGATAATTTGCTGTGAACAGTGGTGATTCTTAGGAATGAAGGATTGAACCTCATCTGATGCTACCTAAGTCACGCTGGGTTCTAAAAGACATTTGAATAAACTGAAGGGGTGGGTGGGAAGGAGACACTGAAGCTTCTACAGCACAGGAAGAAAACGAAAAGCTTATTAGAGGATGCCTTGAAAGAAATTGCTAAAGTACAGGCGTGGAAAGGAACTTAGAAGAAAGTGGGGAACGCGGGTTTGCAGAGATAATGCCTGGGGTGGGAGCTCCCATTAAGTCTTTAAGCTGTGGAGCGCCTCAAGGAATACGTGTGCGATCGACACACTGCCATAAAGAAACATCCATCCCAGAGAGGCGCTTTCTCCAGGCCATCAAATTAATTAATAGTAATAATCAGCAGGAACGTTCAGAGTCGTGCAGTTAAGACACCGCTGGTATTTCAAGCCACCGTCCAAAACAAGATGGCATTTTCATTTCGAGCCAAGCCAAGAAATTGGAAGTTCAGCATCTACTTGGGTGTAATTATAGAATTCTCTCGCCTATAACATTGCAATGTGCAATTCCTCCGCGCTCCCTCTCCACCCCTCCCCCCTCCTCCCCAGTAGCGTGCAAATGATTTCAGCCTCAGTTCAAGAAACACAACGGGGGTATCTTGCGCTATAAGCAAAACTGGGATGACGGGGATATTTTCCCTACAAAGCCGAACGTGGCTAAATGTTCAGAGTGAGGCTGGAGACCCTCAACGTGAAGGCTGCGCCCAAGGTCAAAGCACAAGGGCAAACATTAATCTGCTAATTGCAAAGCAGGCGGGTGATGTGAAGGAACTCAAAAGGTTGCATAAATTTAATGAGGATATTAAAGAGGAGGTTCTGCATGGCTGCCCCTTTGAAGCTTACCGTAAGCCCCGAGACAGTGGGAGATCATGAAGCAGAAGAGGCATAGAGAGGAGCAGAAAATAGAGAGAGAGAAATCTGTTGTTGTGTAGATTGGACACACAACAGATGATGAACGGAGGTCCGGAGCTGTGTCTCTTAACACGGACAATGTCAAGAGAGTTGCTATACTGCAAGTAAGGTAAAGGTTCTACTCGCACATATGTGCTAGTCGTTCCCGAGTCTAGGGGGCGTTGGTGATCATCTCCGTTTCAAAGCAGAAGAGCCAGCGCTGTCCCAAGACATCTCCGTGGTCATGTGGCCGGCATGACTCAATGCCGAAGGTGCATGGAACGCTGTTACCTTCCCACCCAAGGTGGTCCCTATTTTTTTCTACTTGCATTTTTACGTGCTTTCGAACTGCTAGGTTGGCAGAAGCTGGGACAAGTCACGGGAGCTCACTCTGTTACGCGGCGCTAGGGATTCGAACCGCTGAACTGCCATCCTTTCTGATCGACAAGCTCAGCGTCTTAGCCTCTGAGCCACTGTGTCCCTTCTGCAAGTAAAATGCCATATAATTCAACATTTCTTAACCCGGGCAAACTATAAGATTTATGGACTTCAACTCCCAGAATTCCCCAGGCATTTTCCCATCTTCTGATCAGGAAATCTTTGTGTGTGTGTGTGTGAATGCTCTAACCATGAAAGTTTTAAAGAGGAGATTGGACAACTATTGGTCTGAAATTACATAGGGTTTCTTGCCTGAGCTGGGGGTTGGACTAGAAGACCTCCAAGGTCCCTTCCAACTCTGTTATTCTATCCTATCCTATTCTACAAATGTTTGTCAAACAGTGAGTGGCTGGGTGGCTCACAATTATATTCTGCCCCGACCAAATATCCAGATATCCCAAAGGTGCTTTTCCTTGGTGTTTTTTTTTCCCCTTTGAAAATGCTTTGATTCTCAGCCAAGAAATGAAATGTTTTCAAAGGAAAAAAAACAAGTCCAAGTTGCCTTTTGGAAAAGCATTTTTGGGATAACCATGACTTCTTGGATGATTGAAAAACTCGACATCCAGATGCTATACAAATTGCCCAGGGTATATATACATGTAGCAGATAAAACCTTCATACAGGGTGTTGTCCAAAAGCACCAACTCTCTCACAAAAATATATTTTATTTCTATTTTATTTTTATCTTTACCTTTCTTTAGGAGGAAGTCCCCCCCCCCTCGCGCGTTTTATCCTATAAGGTATTTGTGGCTGCAAATGACTGGTCCAAATATATTTATTTATTCAATGTTTATATCCTAGAAGCAGATGTTAGAGAACAGAAAGTCAAGATTTGAATTTGGAAGCAAGGAAGCGGGAATCACATCACCTCTCTCTTTAGATTTTAAGTCTTTCGGCAAGGCTAAAAATACCTAAACTTAAAACAATCTTGCATTTTTCTTTTTGTATTTTTTTTTTTACAACTTTCAGGAAGTCGATGACACAAAAATATCACATGGAAACTCTAAACGGCTGTGAATTGCTGTTGTGAATCTATAGCCACAAAGACTATTCCAGAAATATTATTACAGGTAGCCTTACCATGACAATTGAGCCACAGAATTGATGTGGCTACGTGAGAAATGTCTTAAGGGATTTTTGTCCCATTTTATGACTTTTCTCACCACTTTTGTTAAGTGAATCATTGCAGTCATTCAATTAGTAACAGGGTTGTTAAGAGTGAATCTAGCTTCCCTCTTGAGTTTGTTCATCAGGAGGTCGCAAAAGGGGGTCACTGCAACCATCATAAATATGAGCCAGTTGTCCAGCATCTGAATGAAAATCCCGTGACAGTGGGGATGCGGTGATGGTCGTGTGAAAAATGGCCCTAAGTCCCTTTTTTTCTAGTACCGTTGTAACTTCGGTCACTAAACAAGGTTGAGGACCACCTGTATTACCTAGAGGGAAGTCACCTGAGTAATACGTTAAAACGTTTGCTGTTGTCAAGAAGAAAAAAACAACACTCTTTGACAAAGATACTGTAAATCAAAGCCTTGACATACCGAAATAATCTGGATTGATCAGGAAAAGATCTATTTGCAGCATGGCCAAGGAAGCACTGCGTCGATCCGTTAACAAACCAGGTTCTTTTAAGGAAAGACATCACAAGACGCACCCCCCATTTCTCCATATAGCCAAGCAGGCGTGTTCTGTATGTCAAAATCACCACCCCCCATCTTAACCAGCATGGCGAAGACGTAAGCAGCTATTATTCCCAAATGAAGCATTTGCTTGTTCACAGTGGGTCCCTTTTGTTTGTCCACGTCTCCTGCGCCAAAACGTTTGTCTGAATCATCGCATCTAGCTCCCCCCTCTTCCTTCCCCTCCTCCTCGCGGATGCTCCCTCGCTTTTGTTTCATGCTGGTTAGGAAAGCTCCGTCTGACTCAGATTCCAAAATTGGATCGCGTCTCACTCTCGAAATGGAACTCTGAATATTTTATTATGCAGATCGGGCTTGAGGTTTATTTTTTTCTTTTAAATTGTGCTCGAAATAATAATAATAATAAAAAAAGACTGGATCTATTGAGTTCGGAAGAAAGAGTTTGGGGTTACCGATGCTCGGGGTTCCTTGACCGCAAAGCTATCCTGAATATAAAATGTCAAAATGAAAAATGCAGGTGCTTCTCGGGGCATGGATTTTCTTTCTTTTCCATCTCCCTGCCCCCCCGTGAATTTCTCAAGAGAGGCACGTATCTTAATCCGTGTATTTTATGATGTCACAAATCACTATTAATAGGTCAGGTGTAGCGTGAACCAGCAGTAGCGAAAAAGCTTCCTTCCTTCACCCGAATTGTCTAAGGTATCTTTTTTTAAAAAACAAAATGTTACATTCTTCCAAAGGCATTTTGTGTCCTGTCAGGTCTGCATTCTGCCTCTCAGCTTTGCTGCTCCTCTTGCTTCGAGATTATGGAACAAAAACTGAGAATCCCTGGAACAATTTCTCTATATTGGAAGGAACATAATTTTCAACTCACGTTTAGGCTTTTTATAGAAACATCAACATAGCCCTATATATCAGTCTTGAGAGTTCAGCACAGTGACCATAAATGGATTTGAAGCTGGCAATGCAGGTAGTCCTCAACTAATGACCACAACGGAGCCCCAAATTTCTGTTGTTAAGGGAGAAATTTGTTGAGCTTTGCCCCATTTTATGACTTTTTCTTGCCGCAGTTGTTAAGCGAATGACTGCAGTTAAATTAGTAAACCTGGTTGCTCAGTGAATCAAGTGACTTGGCCACAAAAAGGTGATCACATGACTCCGGGACACTGCACCTGTCCTAAATGTGAGTTGTTAAATTGTTAAGCATGTGAACATAAATAACAAGAGCCCTTAGACCAGTGTTTCTCAACCTTGGCGACTTTAAGTCCTGTGGACTTCAACTCCCAGAATTCCCCAGCCAGCTATGCTGGCTGGGGGATTCTGGGAGTTGAAGTCCATAGGACTTAAAGTCACCAAGGTTGAGAAACACTGCCTTAGACTTATATACGGCTTCACAGCCCTCTCTAAGTGGTTCACAGAGTCAGCCTATCGCCCCCAACATATATGACCGTGTGTGTGGGTATGTGCATAATGGTTATCTTTTGAGAGCTGAATGCAATGAAATGTCATTTTAACGTATTCTGCTTAGGATACATTTAAAGTGACAATAAAGTTTTTATTCTAATTCTATTTTTAAGATGTCCAAGGTCCCTTCTAACTCTTATTCTGAGCCGTGGTGGCGCAGTAGCACAGGCTACTTCTGCTGACTGCTTGCAATTTGGCAGTTCGAATCTCACCAGGCTCCAGGTTGACTCAGCCTTCCGTCCTGGAATGAGGACCCGGATTGTTGGGGGCAAGAGGCTGACTCTGTAAACCGCTTAGAGAGGGCTGTAAAGCACTGTGAATCGGTATATAAGTCTAAGTGCCGTTTCTAGTTTAGTTTAGTTTAGGTTTATTTCTATGCCGCCCTTCTCCAGAAGGACTCAGGGCGGCGAACAACTCAGCGGGGAAAGGGAACATAAACAACAGTACACATAATTAAAATACACGAAAATCACACAGCCATACCAGTCGAGAGGGGAGGGGAATTCATCAACCCCAGGCCTGCCGGCACAGCCAGGTTTTGACGGCTTTCCGGAAGGCCTGGAGAGAGGTGAGGGTCCGGATCTCTGCGGGGAGTTCATTCCAAAGGGCCGGAGCTGCTACAGAGAAGGCCCTCCCCCGGGTAGTAGCCAGATGGCATTGGCTGGTGGACGGAACCCGGAGGAGGCTGACCCTGTGAGATCTGACGGGTCTTTGGGAGGTAATTGGCAGCAGGCGGTCTCTCAAGTACCCAGGTTCAATACCATGAAGGGCTTTATAAGTTACGACTAGCACCTTGAAGCGTATCCGGAGACCGATCGGTAGCCAGTGCAGCTCGCGGAGGATAGGTGTAACGTGGGTGTACCGAGGTGCACCCACAATCGCTCGCGCGGCTGCATTCTGGACGAGTTGAAGTCTCCGAATACTCTTCAAAGGCTGCCCCATGTAGAGTGCATTGCAGTAGTCTATTCTGTACTCTTGAATTTTGGGTGCCATGAAGAATTTTCTCCCAATAGGCTTTATTCCTCTGTGAGCCAACAATTCAATCCTTCAATCCTCATTTCGTATTTCTTCCCCTAAGGAAAGCTCATGTCATAAGAAATGCAGTGCTGTAGATGCATAGGATGCTGAAGGTGTATCTGAAGAAATACTGAAGTGGAGAGGAAGGCACAAGGAAGCAATGGAAGGAAAATTACCATTCTTTGAATCCACACTTTTTATTCATGTTACTCTCAGAGGTACCTTGATAGGCATCTTGTAGAACTATCATTTTAAAAAAAAGAAACATAGTCGAAATTGCTTCTTCTGGTTCACGGTTCTTCCACCTGCTCTGTTCGTGGCCTTTTACGAGGATTTGCTTCGTTTTCCGCTGGGGTCAGGTTTGACTCTGAATGCTGAACATCTCTGACACCATGAGACTGTGAAAACAAATAACAAAACTGTCCAACAACTGCAGCTGGTTAAAATGTAGAGTCATTATAGTGTCTGAAAATCAGGAGTAGAAAAGGCAGGTAATCCTCTACTTGTGACCGCAATTGAGCCCAAAATATATGTTGCTAAGCGAGATATTTGTTAAGCGAGTTTTGCCCAATTTTAGGGCATTTCTTGACACAGTTGTTAATTGTAGTGGTTAAGTGACTCTGATTTACCCATTGACTTTGCTTGTCAGAAAGTCGCAAAAGGTGATCAGATCACGTGACCCCGGAACATTGCAGCCGTCGTAAATATGAGTCATTTGCTAAGTGTCTGAATTTTGATCATGTGACAGTGGGGATGGTGCAATGGTCGTAAATGTGAAAAACGGTCAGAAGCCACTGTTTTCAGTGCTGTTGTAACTTTGAATAGTCACTAAATGAATTTTTGTGCGTCGAGGACTACCTGTATAGCACATATACCTGTATAGATAGTCCTTGACTTACAACTATTGATTTAGTGATCGTTCAAAATTACAACAGCACTGAAAACAGTGACTTATGACCATTTTTCAGAGTTACGACCTTTGCAGCATCCCACGGTCATGTGATCAAAATTGTGAAGCTTGGCAACTGGCTCATATTTATGACCATTGGTCTGTTTCAGGGTCATGTGGTCCCTTTTGCAACATTTTGACCAGCAAAATCAATGGGGAAGTCAGATTCACTTAACAACTGTGTGACTAACCCAACAACTGCAGTGATTCACTTAACAGCTGTGGCAAGAAATGTCCTAAAATGGGGCAAAACTCACATAACAAATATCTCACTTAGCAGCATAAATTTTGGCCTCCATTGTGGTCGGAAACACAAGGAACATACACACAACAGGCTTACATACTACCTTTTCAATTGCAAGATGCAATTTGAGACACATCCCACTCACCCACTCAAATAGGGGGAGCAAAGATGTGATTCACGTATCTGTTCTTTTCTTTTTTTAATTTTAACATTCCCTCCCCCTCCAAAGTTAAAATACACAATAAAGAAAAAGAAGAATACAAGCTAACAACCACCAGACACTAGTAATTAAAAAAAAACCATGTGAAGAGGAGGAGGAGAAGAAGATGGAGAAGAAGAAGAAAAGAAGAAGAAGAAGAAGAAGAAGAGGAAGAAGAAGAGGAGAATAGATAATTCATACATAAAAAAGAAGAAGAAGAAGAAGAAGAAGAGGAGGAGGAAGAAGAAGAGGAGAATAGATAATTCATACATAAAAAAGAAGAAGAAGAAGAAGAAGAAGATGGAGAAGAAGAAGAGGAGGAGGAGGAGGAGGAGAATAGATAATTCATACATTAAAAAAAATCCACCCTGGCTGAATGCTGCCAAATATATCAAATGTATCTGATGTTACCTGTTTTTGAGTTTTCAAATTTCTTATGAAAAATTATTTGGAAAGAGGAAGCTCTGTAAAGAAGTGATCTGTGAGGAACTGAAAGGTTAGCCTTGCTTTTCAAATCCTCCCGCAGAGTGACAGATGGGATCACTGCAGCTAAGTCACGGTTAAAGGACAGGGCTAACTTCTCTGCCGAAATCGGTGGGGGTAATCCTATCTCTGTTCTTTTCCTACGCTCAGAATTAGACCCCTAATACGTAATTATTCCCCCAGCGTTCCCCTGCCTGCTCTTAAAAACGGAAAAACGGCGGGTGGCTACCAATTGCTCAAGGAAGCAGCAAATTTGTTTCAGGAGAGATGCCATCTCAAGCTGGCAGGATGTGAAAATTGTGGCCTGGGCAAGGGCTATAAAATGACAAGGAAGACCCAGCTTGATCTGTAACACAAACGACTTATCTCCGAGACGATGAGCAGAGCTGCAGAGCCACGGATCCCTTTTTTAAAAGGACAGATAAGGAGAGGAATTGATTTCTACAGTATTTAGGCAAGTCACCACCACCACTCTTTCAAAAGCGGCCCCGAAATAACTCCGCGAATAGAATAAAGCAGAAATATTTCAGGGTTGCCTCAGCAGCTCGTCATGGAAATTGGGTTCCTGAAGCCAAAAATGGACAGCTACAACACTCCAGCCCCCAAAATATGAAACAATTAAAAAAAGAAAATAAAATAAAGTAGAATTAAGGTTCTAGATTTGAGTCTGTAGAGATTCTCCGTCATCCAGGTCGTGGTTGTCCAAAAGGTTTTTTTTTTTTCCAGGAGGCAACTAGACTTTCTGGTTTGTGTTTGAAGACGTTTCCCTTCTCCTCCAAGAAGCTTCTTCAGATCTGACAGGATAGTGGGGAATGGAAGGATTTATACTCCATGCAGACAGAACTGGTCATTTGCATCCTTTTAGAGAGTCGTTGAGGCCACTTGGAGCTTTATCGGTGTCCCCAGGGTCACCTGAATACTGTTTATTTTAACTGTTTATTTCATTTGTATGCCGCCCTTTTCCCCCGAGGGGGACTCAGGGCGGCTCACAACTCAAAACAAGGGAAGGGGGGATACAAACAATTTAACAACAACAGAAACAATACATAATTTAAAAGCACAACAATCATACCATTCGATGCCACATGATTCTTTAGCCCCAGGCCTGTCGGAACAGCCAGGTTTTAAGGGCTTTACGGAAGGCCTGGAGGGTGGTGAGGGTGCGAATCTCCACGGGGAGTTTGTTCCAGAGGGTCGGAGCAGCCACAGAGAAGGCTCTCCTCTGGGTAGTCGCCAGTCGACACTGGCCAGCGGATGGAATTCGGAGGAGGCCTAATCTGTGGGATCTGATCGGTCTGGTGGAGGTAATTGGCAGCAGGCGGTCTCTCAAGTACCCAGGTCCAATACCATGAAGGGCTTTATAAGTGACGACTAGCGCCTTGAAGCGTATCCTGTGGTATAATAGACCACAGGAGCCATTAGCATTACTCAGGTGATTCTGATGAGAAGCGGAACCTCTTCAAAGAAAAAACAAGGAAGTCCTAGTTGCCTTCTGAAAAAGCATCTTTGGGTCAAGGTTCTAGATTTGTGGCCGAACATTAGTCCAAAACATAAACATGAATTGGCTGTTTACGGATTTAGCAAACTGAAACCCCATTGCTCTGTGAGGCCAAAAATGGGAAAAAATAATTTCATAAAATTTTTACTCCAGGGTGTTTCTTCGCCGGTTTTAGCATGTCACGTTTTTTAGAACCTTTTTTAGCACTGTGAATTCACTATTGGAATAAAATAATACTTTCATATTTCAAGAGGGTGGCGAATTAAGATGAGGTAAATATTGCAATCTCTACATTAAAACTGACATGCCATTAAAAGTACAGGTAGTCCTAGACATAACCTCCACAACTGAGGCCAAAATTTATGTTACTAAGTGAGACCTTCGTTAAATGAATTTTGCCCCATTTTACGACCTTTCTTGCCAGAGTTATTACTGCACTGCAGTTATTAAATTAGTGATATAGTTCTTAAGTAAACTTGGCGAGAAGAGGGGGGAAGGGAGTGGGAGAGAGAGAGGGAGAAAGAGAGAGGGAGGGAGTGAGAGGGGGAGAGAGAGAGAGAATGTAGTCACAACACTAGAGATTCCGGTAGTTTATTCTATTTATAGTGGCATTTTCTAAGCAGAGAAAGAGTTACTTAAACTTTGTGTTGTACATGAGTAAAACTGACAGTTTTCTGTGACTAATTTTTCTGTCAGGAAGAGCTTTGAGAAAAGGATTTTTACATTTATGATTTCCACCCTCACTGTTCTGCCAAAAGCCATCATACAGCTGCCGTTCTGTGTCATCACGACAGTATCACCCCTAAAATAAAACTGTGACCGATGGGGCTTTGCCAAGAACCAAAGAAGAGGCAGTGTTCACTAGAAGACCTAAGACTTTATCACTGATTAGGCTATGCAGGTTAGTCCTCAACTTTACAACCGTTCGTTGAGTGACTGTTCGAAGTCACAATGGCACTGGAAAAAAAATGACCGTTTTTCACACTTATGACTGCTGCAGCGTCCCGTGGTCACGTGATCAAGATTCAAACAGGCATGGGTTTATGATGGTTGCGACCTTCTGACAAGCAAAGTCTGTGGGGAAGCCAGATTTCCTTAACAAACGTGTGACTAACTTAACAACTGCAGCGATTCGCTTAACAACTGCGGCAAGAAAATGGAGCAAAACTCACTTAACAACTCTCACGCTTAGCCATTGGAAAATTTGGGCTGAATAGTAGTCTTAGGTAGAGGACAACCTGCATTCAGACTGGTGAGGCTAATTCAGAACGTGGTGGTTTCCACCTAGTAAATCACACAGGCCAAACGACGAGACAGATGGTTTTTAAATATGAGGAATAAATAAACTATGTTTTTCTCCCCAATGGAAGAAGAACCGAGGGAATGAAAAAGAAAGCAAGGACAGCTCTTCTTTCCTATGCCTCTCTGGAGCCGTGAGAAAGGAATTGCCAGGGTTGATTTAAACCCCCGTCATCGCAATATTCATAATTCTACTTTGGTGATCCCAAAACACATTCGGAACTCAAAAGACAGTTCTAAAAATCCATAGGAAATGCTATGGCAACATGCTTCCAGGCCAGCAAACACTTATTGTTTGGTAAGCTGTGCGCTTTTGACATTTGAAGAGCAGTTTAAAATTGTTTTGGCTTAGCTCCATGTTCTGCAGAAACTGCCCACAGAATGTGGCTAGTTTCAATATTTATTTCAGGATTATACTCAAGATGTTTCAAATGCCATCAAGAATACCTGGAAAGTTTTTGTGATTCTGCACCCTATTCAGTCCACTTAACACCCTAGTTCCTGTCATATCCCAATTGGCATTCTGATTCAGTGCTACCTGTCAATTCCAGGGTTGGCTTTACAGGTAGTCCTCGAGTTACAACCACAACTGAGACAGAAAATTTCTGTTGCTGAGTGAGAAATTTGTTACCGTATATACTCGAGTATAGGCCGACCCGAATATAAGCCGAGGCAGCTAATTTTACCACAAAAAACTGGAAAAGTTATTGACTCGAGTATAAGCCTAGGGTGGGAAATGCAGCAGCTACCGGTAAATTTCAAAAATAAAAATAGATACCAATAATGTTTTTGAATATTTATTTCAAAGAAAAACAGTAAACTAGCGGTGTATTCAATGAAATACTTCACTCACCTCATGATGCTGATGTCCCGCTGTGATGATGATGTCCCGTGCAGCCGCGAGAGCGATGTCCCGCCTCCTATGACACACGGCACAGTGATTCCTATCATTGGATCACTGTACCAGAGGAGGTGGGACATTGCTATGTGGCTGCTTGCCATAACAAGGAGGAGGTGGGACATCGTTGCAGAGCGGCAGGAGGAGAGGAAGGGGAATCGTAAGACAGCCCTGCATTACATTAGAACGTGAGGAGGGGGGATGGTGCGGTGCGCGCTGCGCGGCAAACTGACACAGAGGGAGGGGAAACTCACAGGGGCACTGGGCCATTCACGAGTGTCACCCAGCGGCATGGCCCCGCCCCTTTTTCTCCTCCATTTCGGGCACATTTTTCACTGACTCGAGTATAAGCCGAGGCGGCTTTTTTTTCAGCCCAAAAAGTGGGCTGAAAAACTAGGCTTATACTCGAGTATATACAGTAAGTGAGTTTTGCCCCCATTTACTTGCCACATTTGTTAAGTGAATGGCTGCAGTCATTAAGTCAGTCATTAAGTCAGTTACACAGCTGTTAAGTGAATCTGGATTCCCCACTGACTTCACTTTTCAGACGGTTGCAAAAGGGGATCACGTGACCCCAGGATACAGCAACTGTCATAAATGTGAACCAATTGCCAAGCATCTGAATGCAAGAGTCCATGACCATGGGGATGCTGCACCATCGTAAGTGTGTCGTAAGTGTGCAAAACGGTCATAAGTCACTTTTTTCAGTGCCGTTGTAACTTTGAACAGCCACTAAACGAACTGTTATAATTTGAGAGCTACCTGTATAAGTTGAGATCACTTACAATGATCCCCCCAATGATTCCCACACCATCTTACAATGATGTGGGAATGAAGCAGGTTATTTGCTTAATTTAGGTCATCAAGTCCTAAATTTAGATCATGAGGTCCAAGTAATACTAAGTGGGCTTTACAGCTTACCTTGGATCCATTATTTTGGAGTGAGGCAGGCATACATTTGGGCTAGAAGATAGGTTTGGAAACTTACAGGAACCAATTATGGGTAGTCCTCGACTTACAACCACAATTGAGACCAATTTTTTGTTGATAAGTGAGACAGATGTTTTGTCCCATTTTATGACCTTTCGTTCCATAGTTGTTACGTCAGGGGGTATCAAACTCGAGCCCCATGAGCTGGATGTGTCACGTGCTGACCACACCCACCCGATTTAGTGAAGGGGAAAAATTTTGATACGCCACGTGACAATGTGTTGTTGAGAGTTTGACACCCCTGTGTGTTAAGTGAATCGCTGCAGTTGTTAAGTTAGTAACATGGTTGTTAAATGAATCCAGCTTCCTCATTGACTCTGCTTGTCAGGAGGAAGCAAAAGGGGATCACATGACCTCAGGACACTGCAACCATCATATATACATGCCAGTTGCCGTGCCTCTGAATTTGGACCATGTGACCATGGGGATGCTGCATCGGCCATAAGTGTGAAAAACGGGCGTAAGTCACTTTTTTCAGTATCGTCATAACTTCAAGCAGTCCACAGAGTGTTGTAAGGCAAGGACCTCCCGTAAACTAACTTACTAACTAATAAGAAGTAGGACCTTTCACTTAACAAGGAAAACAACTACGAAAAATCCCACTGAGGAAATATTGAGGACAGTATAAAAAACCATCGTACCTGCACAAAAATTACCTTAATGAAATTCTGAAAAAAAATTCAAATAAAAGACGGAGAGAGGATAAAAAACATCAAAGATAGTTTATAGACACAAGCAGCCCGGAATTACTGAGATGGTGTCAAGCGCATGAGAGCTCAGAAGAAACCGAGTTCATCAAAAGGAGTTAAGAATAATAAGAAGGGCAACTTCAAATAGGTTTAAAGGGGAAGGAAAAGAATCAATATACCAGCTATTCAGTGAAGTGCTATCAAAGCTGACACCAGCCAGAGCGTAGAAAAACTAAAAAAAAAAAAAAAAAAAAAAAAGTTCCTGATAGGAAGTCGAGGAGAGGTCTGGCCCACAGAATCGCCGAGAGTCGGCCTCGACTGAATGGCTAACATCATCGTCATCATCCCGTGAAGAAGGATTTGACTAAGGAAAAGAGCACGACACCTGATGACCTAAATCAGGGGTGTCAAACATAATGTAGACCCGGCCCGCGGGGTGCTTAGATCTGGCCCGCCCTGGAAACAGTGAAGGACCAGCCCACGGGGCCAGAGAACATGGAGCTCCGTTTTCGGCTGCAACGGCCTCCTGCAACTCTTTGCCAGCAAAATTGGAGCTCAGGAGGGGGCTTCCCTAACTCCGTTTTCGCTGGCAGAGCACAAGCGCCCCCCCGCCCCGGAGTGACGTTGAGCTGGCCACGTCGAGCTGACCACGGCTCCCCGAGGTCAAACACAACCCTGATGCAGCCCTCAATGAAATTGAGTTCGACGCCCCGACCTAAATGTTCCCTTCCAAATGTATAATTTATGATAGGGATGGTCTGAGACCGGATACAGAATGAGCAGAATACAGTTGCTCAATGCAGACATGTTGTCAAGCCGTAGCTAAGGAAACGAATTATGGATATGGCCTGTATCTGCATGGCGTGTATTATTTGTTAACTTGCAAATCAGAATAAAAACCATAAGTAGGTCACAAATGCATCCTGTCTTTAATCCTTAGTTTGATGTTTGGAATTTACATACTACTGAAACCCTCCTGTTTGTCTTTTTGTAACCTTTCACTGAGGAAAATGGCGCTTTGCAGGGCAACAATTTTTGAACCAAAGGGGCTCGCTTAGGGAATGCGTCCCAAATGTGTGGTTTTAATCTTTTATTTTTACCTGTTTTATAACAGGTAAAATAGCCAGTTACCTTGCAGGGGAGATGGGCGGCACAAACATTTAATAAATAAAATAATTAAAAATACAGAACTGTGGAATGAGTGCCGTGGAATTGAAAGTCAGAAAACTGTGTAAAAAGATTTTATGACCTAGAAATGATCATAAACCTTTTTATGACAGGATGCAAAATGTCCCAAACCATTTCAGGGGTCAAAAAAACAATGGATGGAAACTAATAAAGGAGGGAACCAACCTAGAACTAAGGAGAAAATTCCTGACAGTGAGAACAATTCTATCCTATCCTATCTGTGGATTGACTTGCCTCCAGAAGTTGTGGGTGTGTCATCACTGGAGACTTTTAAGAAAAGACAGGACAGAAATTTGTTTAAAACGATATAGAGTCTCCTGATTGAGCAGGGGGTTGGACTAGAAGACCTCCAAGATCCCTTCCAACTCTTGTCATTCTAGTCCTTAAACTCCTGATGTTTGGCAGTTCGACACAGGCTACTTTTAGGGCAGATACATCTCTAGGTACCTATAAAGCCCTACATGGCATCGGACCTGGGTACCTGAGAGACCGCCTCCTGCCGATTACCTCTCTCAGACCAATTAGATCGCACAGGTTGGGTCTCCTCCGGATTCCATCTGCCAGCCAATGTCGGCTGGCGACTCCCCGGGGGAGGGCCTTCTCTGTTGCAGCTCCGGCCCTCTGGAACGAGCTCCCTGTTGAGATCCGGACCCTTACTACCCGCCTGGCCTTCCGCAAAGCCACCAAGTCCTGGCTGTTCCAGCAGGCTGGGGGGAGCTGAGAAGCATCTACCTCCACAGAAATTGTGAATGTTGGTTTTGTTTTTAATATGTTGTCTTTGTCTTGTTCCCCCCTTTCCCTTGTCTTTTGTGAGCCGCCCGGAGTCCTCCGGGAGTGGGCGGCATACAAGACAAATAAATAATAATAATAATAATAATAATAGGTATGTTCCTGAATTAGAATCTCTGCTATTGTTGAAGGAAGCCGGGAAGGAAATATCTCTGAAAAGACGACCCAACTGGTTGCGAGTTGTCTAATATGATTTAAAATTCTGCCCTCTGAGATGTTGGGAGGGTTGAGCAGATGGGAAATGAAAACAGAGCGGTAGCTTCAAATCACGATTTGTTGAGAGACGAACCCATGCTGTGCACAGCGCCTGAAAGGAGCCAAGAGGGACATGACTACCACAGATTGACCTGAGGAAACTTTCCCTGGAGTTCAGTCCCTGCTGAGCTGCTTGTGAGCCATGGAGAGGGTGTTGTCTAGACACTGGTGAGTTGAATCTCTCTCTGTCTGCGGCTGCTTTTCTCTGCAAACAGAATGGGCCTATGGAAAACTACAAAGAACCCATCCTGGATGGAACCAACGGAGGAAAAGGCACCTGCACCTAGCAAAACTGGGAAGTATAGAAATCATCAAATAGACTGCGCACGGGTGCAACAAAATCCAGAGACACTCTGAACAAAAGGGGCCATACCAGTGATGGCTAAACCTTTTTTGGTCATGTGCCGGCAAAGCGTATGCGTACATGCCCACACCCAAAATGCAATGTGTGTGCAATACCCCCCCCCCCAGCAACCCCCCCATGCCCCATTTTGGGCCTAGCAGGCCTCCTTGCAGCCTCCTGGGACAAAAAAGGGGGTGCACTGTACCCCCCGCCCCAGTGCATGCGTGCATATCTCCTGCATGTGCTCCGCCCTCTGGCCCTTGCACGGCAGAGATTTGAAAATTAGCTGGCCGGCGGAGGCACGCGCGCGCATGTGCGGTGGAGTTGAGCTGGGGCAATGGCTTGCCTGCCCGCAGAGGACTCCGTGTGCCACAGGTGGCATGCGTGCCATAGGTTCGCCATCATGGGGCTATAAGGAGGCTTCTACTCTTTGCGATTGTGGTGACACGCAGACAACACATGTGTACATCTGCCCTTCGTGTCCCGATCAGTGTATACTTGGGGGTCTCATGGCAGCATGATAGAACTTAATTAATGTTGCTGATTTCTGGGTAAAATCTGTTTAATTTGTACATGTTTTAATCTTGTGTTTTATATTATATACAAAAGAAGGACCAGGGGAGACAGGATAGCAGTCTTCCAATATCTCAGGGGCTGCCAAAAAGAAGAGGGAGTCAAGCTATTCTCCAAAGCACCTGAAGGCAGGAGAAGAACCAATGGGCGGAAACTAATCAAGGAGAGAAGCAACTTAGAACTGAGGAGGAATTTCCTGACAGTGAGAACAATGAATCAGTGGAACAGAAGTTGCCTCCAGAAGTTGTGAATGCCCCAACACTGGAAGTCTTTAAGAAGATGCTAGATAGCCATCTGTCTGGAATGGTATAGGGTTTCCTGCCTAGGCAGGGGATTGGACTAGAAGACCTCCAAGGTCCCTTCCAACTCTGCTATTGTACTCTATTGTAAGTAAGCCTCAACTTACAACAGTTTGTTTAGTGACCATTGAAAGTTACAACAGCACTGAAAAAAGTATTTTTCATCCTTACAAAGATTGCAGTACCCCCTTAGTCATGTGATCAAAATTAGGATACTTAGCAAACTGACTCATATTTATAAGGGTTGCAGTATCCCAGGGTCATGTGATCACTTTTTGTGACCTTCTTACAAGCAAAATCAATGGGGAAACCAGATTCCCTTAACAACTGTGTTACTAATTTAACAATTGCTGTGATTCCACTTAACAACTCTGGCACAAAAGGTCAATTCACTTAACAAATGTTTCACTTCACAACATTTTTGGGCTCAATCGTGGTCATAAGTCAAATACTACCGGTAGGATGCCTTATTTTAATGGTGATGCTTCTGACACAAATAAGCAAAACATCACAGGTTTATCCTGAAGACGTGAGGCTAGGGTTGTGCTAATGTTAGCATTTTACATTTCCTTCATTGTTAGCATTTCATTTTCACCCTGTTGTTCCTAGTTTTGGTCTCTTCCACAATTGTACTTACTGTAATGCAAAAGGGTACGGTTGACTCCTTCTGACTTGGAGACTTATACAATGTTGCCAATCTGGAAATAAACAATAAACAAACAATCATGATTACTTCAGTGAAATGGACTAATGTTGAGGTGGAAAAAAGTTGAATAACATTAAGCTCACTGCATTTCACTGGCAATTACCGTATTTTTGGAGTATAAGACGCACTGGAGTATAAGATGCACCAAGATTTTGAAGAGGCAAATTGAAAAAATGGGCCCGTTTTTTGACAAAAAACGGGCATGTATAGCCTTTAGGAGGCTTATAGAATGCTCCTGGGGGCGGCAAAAACAGCCTGTTTTTCGGTCATTTCTGCCCTCCCTAGCCCCCAGGAGCACCCTATAAGCCTCCTAAAGGCTATGCACAGCCATTTTTGCAAAGGGGGTGGGGTTTCAGGAGGCCCAAAATGCTGTATTCAGTGTATAAGATGCACCCAGATTTTCAGCCTCTTTTTGAGGGAAAAAGATGCATCTTATACGCCGAAAAATACGGTATTTGTGTTTATGTTATCTTATTTCATTATTACAGAGCCAGAGAATTATTAGAGTATTATTAGAGAATTATAGAGAGTATTACATCATTTCTATTAGTCAGTGAAATAACATAATCAACTCAATGAATGAGGAAAATATTATAAGATCAAAAATATAGCATGTTAATTTTAGCTTTATATCCTGCCTTTTTAACTTTATATCCTGTCTTTTTATCAGTGAGGTAGTCCTTGTTTAATGATGCTAATTGGGACGGAAAACTCCATTGTTAAGCGAAGCACTTTTAAGGAGAAAAACCAGTTCAGCTACCCTGGTTACTATCATTAAGTAAGGATCTCACGTGGACATAATTTCTGACTTCCCGCTAGCTTCCCCATTGACTTTGCTTGCAGGAACATCACAAATTCTGACCACGGCACACCGCAATGGCAGATATGGGTCATAAATACCATTCATTCATCATTATAGTAAATTTGAATGGTCACAAACAAGGATCTAGACAGCTGCAATGGTTCCTATTCCTTTTTAACAGGCTTGCAGAGAGGAAGTTTCCAGAAGACAACAGAATAACAAGAGTTGGAAAGGACCTTAGATGTCTTCTATTTCAACCCTACTTAAGCAGGTGACCATATACCATTCTGGACAGATGCTTATTCAGTCTCTTCCTGACAATCTCCAGTGTTGCAGCATTCACAACATCTGGACATAAGTCATTTCACTGATTAATTGTTCAGGAAATTTCTCCTTAGTTCGAGGTTGCTTCTCTCTTTGATTCCACCTATCGTTTCTTGTCCTTCAGGTGCTTTGGAGAACAGCTTGACTCCCTCTTCTTTTGGGGCAGCCCCTGAGATATTGGAACACTGCTATCCTGTCACCCCTAGTCCTTCTTTTCATCAAACTAGACATCCACAATTCCAGCAACCGTTCTTTTTGTTTTAGCCTCCAGTCCCTTAATCATCTTTGTTGCTCTGTACTCTTTCTAGAGTCTCAACATCATTTTTATTTTGTGGTGTGTTCGTTGCTGTATTGCAGTGTTTCTCAACCTCAGCAACTTTTTCAAGTCCATGCTGGAAAATTCTGGGATGTGAAATTTATATATTTTCAAGTTGCTGAGGCTGAAAAACAGTGCCTTACTGTCTTAATTTAAAATAGTATAGATACGGTCAACGGTATTTTACAACTTGTGACAGGCGGTCCGACATGAACAGTAAAGAACAGAAAATAGCGGCTGTGTTTGAAAAAGAGAAATGACTGTAGAAACCTGGCCTGCTTTGCAATTCTGCATTCTTAACTTATTTCAAGTTCACAATTTTTACTTTCTTAACTGGCATTTTTTCTTTTTGAAAAACGAAGGGATGGAATAAATCTTTTGAAGCAATTGTAACTGCACTGATATTTTTTTCTTTGGTTCAATCTAAAATCTAATTTGAGAACCTCCCGCTAAAACCCAGAGGGAGGGAGGACTTCTGAACTTGCTATACCCAAGGAAAATACTCAGCCTTCCTCTGAGATAACCTGCCAAGATTCCTGTTAATTATTTTTAGGGCTCTGGGTTTCTTTTCTTCTCTTGGTGCTGTTCTATTAGAAAGCAAGTAATTACCGCCCAAGGAAGATTATCACATCACATTTCGTTGCATAGGGAATTCCTTAGAACATTTAAATTGGTGGGTGTACTTGATAGAAATAGCCTTAATCGTGCGATACCCTGTCATGTTTTTAAGAGGCTCTCAAATAGAATTCCACCAGGTGCCCTTCAGATGCCATGGATATCTGTGTTTGAAGTAAAGTGACACACTTAAAAGCGCTGGGCGGAGGAGAGGGATATTAGGTTTAATCACAATAATTGCATAACGGCTAAGGCTACACTGTGTTCCAGCTCTAAAACAAAGAGGGACAGCGAGAATCCACCCAGGATCCTGGGCAAAACAAGGTTACAAAGGAACAGCTTAACTCGGTTTATTGTCTTTAATACAAAGCTCTCGTTTTCTACAGGTTTCCCCCCATGGTATAAAAAGGAAGGCTGTCTCTGCTAACACATTGCTGTCTTGCAGTCTCACACTTTTGTCTTTTAAAATGTGAACGTTTGGATAGGTTTCGTAGCTACGTGCTTTGGATAAGGTTGTTGCCCAGAATTGCAAGCTGCGTTAAAGGGACAGAACAGCCCCTGATGCAATCTCTCCAAGAATTTATTTACCCTTCAGGTTAAGATGCCGTTTCCCCAAAAATACCCCCCCCCCCCAAAAAATATTGCAACACAGCAGCAGGCATGAAGTCACCATGCTCGCTGCCTCCTGCACCTCATAATTAATAAGACCTCCCCGAAAAGAAGCCAAGAATTTATTTCAGGTGTCAAAAGAAAATAAGACCCTGTCTTAAATTTGTAATTTCTTTCCCATAGTTTATCCCATTTTTCTAACTCTATATTATGGCCAAAATTTCTTCCCCAGCTAATCATTGTCTCCTTTAACATCTCTTCCTCCATTTTATATCCTAGAACGAAAATTATATAATCTAGTAATCATTTTTCCTCCCATTCCTAGTAATATTTTATCTAATTCCATTTGTTTCTCGTGTATTCTGCATTGTTCCTGATCTTTTTTAAATCTTAATTTGTAAATAGGGCCACCATTTCATATTTATTCCTTGTGTTTTCAGATCTTGTACTGATTTTAGTTCTCCTTTTTCATCTAAGAGGTCTGCATACCTTACCATTTTACTGAGATGTATAGTATTTGGATATGTCATTGCCTCCATCGTTGATAACCAGATTGGGATTTTCAGGTAGTAGGTTTTTAAAAAAATTTTCCCCAGACCCTAAACAGGGCATCCCTTACCATGTGTCTCTGGAAGTAGGAATGAGATTTATTCTTTCCCTCCCAGAGAAAGCCATGCCAGCCTAGTTGGAGATCGTGGCCTTCTAGCATAAGGATTCTTTTTTTTTTTTTAGTTGAATTCCAGTCCTTTAGCCATGTTAGGGCTGCCGCCTGGTAGTAAAGCTCCCAATCTGACCCTGTCTTATTTTTGGGGAAACACGGTTAAGTTGTCATTCGTATTTACATTATGCTATTCATCCCACCCTGCATCTAAATCGGCTCTTTATGTATTTTGTCCACAAAAATCTGTACACCTCAATTTGAATGTTACTAAAAAGAACTGGCTGGTTCTGGAATAGGTAGGCAGATTTTGCTATGTACTTGTCTCTTAAAGTGCCTTTTTTGTGTTTTGTTTTTAGAATATCTAAAAGAAGTTGAGGCATGCCAACGAGAATTCTTTTTCTTGTTGGTTTGAAAATTTCGAACTTGATACTGTATACTTGACTCAGTTTTCAGGCTTTCAAGACACTGAATTATTAGCAAATGATACGAGCTGTTCTGGACAACAAACTAGGCTAGTGTATAAAATGGTTCACTAGTTTGTGGTTTATGTAGTTATCACAGTTAGTCCTCAAGTTGTGATCACAACTGAGCCCAAAATTTATGTTGCGAAGTGAGACATTTGTCAAGTGAGATTTGCCTCATTTTACGACCTTCCTTGCCACCATTCCTAAGTGGATTATTGCAGTGGTTAAGTTAGTCTCACAGGTCGTTCAGTGAATCTGGCTTCCCATGGACTTTCATTGTCAAAAAGCAGCAAAGGGTGATCACGTGACCCAAGGACACTGCAACCGTCATAAATATGAATCAATTGCCAAGCATGGGAATTCTAATCATGTGACCATGAGGATGTTGCAAGCGTCATAAGTGTGAAAACCTTTCAGTTCTGTTGCTACATTGAGCGGTCACTAAGCGAACTGTTGCAAGTTGAGGACTACTTGTACAAGTAGTCTAGATGCATATAGGCTGTTCCTTTTTTTGGGGGGTGGGAGTTTTTGAAATAATTTTGTGAACTTTGTTGTAGCCTGTTTTTAGGTAAGTATTTAAATTAAAGGCAGAATGTTCATTCCACAGCTGGTACATGCTAAAGGGAAGATGAGAAGAGAAGTAGAAAAAGTAATTGAGTGTACCCTTGGGTTTAGTTACTAATTTCACTGATTGGTGTCCATTTTTAAACTCACCTCTGGTTTTTATTCCAGTGCAAAATTAAACGTATTGTAGCTGCATGACCCCAGCTTTCCCCTAGAGGAGGGGAGACAGAGAAAGAAAAAAAATAGTACTAATTATTCTTCAAGCATGTTTAAAGGTATACAGCTGGTACATACCACAGATAGGAAGCGCCAGCTCCAAAGAAATAATAAAAGAACTCATGATCAGAAAATTAGCAATTATCAGCGAAGATAAACCCTCTTAAGCTTTTACAAGGCAAGCCGGTTTCCTATGCAAAAGGGAGCACTGAGATACTAAATACCTGCACGACAGAATGCCTATTAATTGCCTATTAATTGTGATAGAACAATTCATTAAGATGTCCTTGCTCCCTTTCTGCCTTGCAGTTTAATGGTTTACAGGAATCTTCTTGGAGGCTTTCAGAAAACTGAGTTAGAAAATATTTGGAAATAGATAAAAGCAGGTGTTGTTTTTTTTAAAGAAACCCTCACAAATATAGAAGAAAATATATGTAGCTTGGGATTGAAATGTGGAGTCCTTGGTGCTCTCTGAGCTTGGTTGTTTTCTTGCAGATATTTCACTACCCATTTAAGTAAGATCATCAGAGCTAGAAGGGAGTGGAGTTTGTGAAGTGAAGAAGGGGAGAAAGAGAAGAAAAGGAAAAAGGAGAAAGAGGGACGGTGGATCTCCTTGGTGCTCCCTGAGCTAGGATGTTTTCCTGTAGACATTTCACTACCCAACTTAGTAACATCATCAGCACTAGATGGGAGGGGGGGTTGCTCTCAATCTATACAGAGTTGGTTACCCCACCAGTCTTGATGGGGATACACATTGTGAGGATCTCACCTCACAAAAAATGTACTCCTGAATGAAATGCATAATCTGCTTAGGGCAGACACGCAATTATTTTTACCAATTTATTTATTCATTCTATTTCTATTTATTTATTCAGCCATTTCCATCTCAGTCAATAGCTGAAAATTAGTTTAGTTTAGTTTACTTTGTCATTGCACCTTGTACAATGAAATTAAATGCCATCTTCAGTGTACATTATAACTATAAGAATAAAAACACAAACATACATCCTTCACATTCTATACAATTGAATTGAAAACCCGATATTGCATTAATATTTCACTATACAGTGGAATTCAGTATGGTTACTGCTCTGGGATAGAAGCTGTTTTTTCAGCCTATTTGTCCTTGTTTTTATTATCCTGTACCGTCTGCCAGATGGTAATAGTTAAAAAAAAAAGGGATAGGCCCAGGATGAGATGCATCTTTAAGAAAGTTTTGAGCTTTCTTAAGGCAGCAGAAGCTCTAGTGCTCTTCCAAGGAAGGGGGAGGGCAACCCATAATCCTCTGGGCAATGATGTTAACCTTCTGGAGCGTTGTCTTATCTGCCATTGTGCAATTGGCAAACCAGACACAGGTGCAGTGAGTTAAAGTACTCTCTATGGTGCAATGGTAGTGTCAGGCCTGCAGTTATATCCCTTTTAGGATATTTGGCCTGCCACACTCTCTCTTATTTCATTATGCTGTTTCATTAGTGTAGTAGTTGGGAGGGGGGAATAGAAAGGGGTAGAATTGTGGAATGTGTTGTTGTCATTCTTTTCTAGAAGCCCAAGGTCATCTTTTGTCTCTGCACCTGACCGGAACCAGCTGGGTGGAGATGCCACCGTGGAAGAAGAAGATTGGACCATGTGATGGATTTGTGGGTGTGGGGACAAGATCATGAACTTTCAACTGGATGGGAATCCTAGATAACTTCCAGAATTGGGATTCCACAGGTGTGCCAAGATGTCTGACTTACTAAATTGGAACTTTAAGGATCGTTTTGCCTTGGACTCTGATTTAATTCTGCATGATACTTGGAATGCTGACAGGTAGAAGGTGACCAGCAGTTTTTCATTTGGTTGTTGTTTCCTGAGAAGTCTCAGATTGTATAATCTCTGCTGGGCCCTTTTGACCAGCACTGCAATGTGAGCACCCCAGGCCAGGTCCTCTTTTAGGACAACACCCAGAAACTTAAAACCGGCCACTTGCTCCACTCGGCCTCCCTTGATAACCGAGGGTTGGATGTCTGATCTGTTCCTTCTATAGTCCACTCTAAGCTCCTTTGTCTTATTGGTGTTAAGGACCAAGTTATGGTCTCCACAGATGAATGGCTTTTCATTGGTTCATGAGCTCTAAACCAAACCATGCCTCTGACAGAGAAACCTTTTAACAAGTCTCTCTCAGTCTTATCTAAAAGAAGAAACACTCCAAAGTACTGGTGAGGCTGGGGCATCTGTGATTTATATTTAACACCTTTGACAGTCCAGGCTACTAATAGACCTGTTTTCCTTTATGCAATACAGTCTGCCTTTATTCACTAATCTTCACTTTTTGCTTATCTTTCCAACTCTCCAGACTCTGTGTCTGGAAATCTAATGCAGCCATTCCTGGAATGGTTCTCTTCTACTGAAGGTTTCAGCTTAAGGGGCAGAAGGTTTCTTTGCTACCCTGTTTTCCCCGAAAATAAGACCCAACCGGAAAATAAGATGCAGCATGATTTTACAGGATGCTCGTAATATAATCCCTACCCTCCAAATAAGCCCGAGTTAAGATCACCAGCCAGACAGACTCATTTAGTACCATATTTCCCCCAAAATAAGACCTAACCAGAAAATAAATCCTAATGCATCTTTTGGAGCAAAAAAATTATAAGACCAGTCTTATTTTTGGGGAAACATGGTACCTTTGATGAGCCGTACTCAAATGGCACTTCTACACTATAATTTGCCTTTTATTTTTACTTAGCCATTGATTTATATCCCACCTTTATTATTTTTATCAATAATTCAAGGTGCTGAACATACCTAATATTTCCTCCTTTTCCTCTTTGCTCAACAACAACCCTGTGAGGGGAGTTTGACTGAAAGAGAGAGGGACTGGTCTTAAATCACTCAGCCAGCTTTCATGTAAAGGTGGACCTAGAACTCGGAGTCTCCTGGTGATTGGCTCAAAGCCATTAATTGTTCTAATTGTCAGTAAATATATCCTTAGTTCTGGGTTGCTTCTCTCCTTGCTTAGTTTCCATTCGTTGTTTCTTGTCCTGCCGTCAATGCTTTAGAGAATAGACACCCCCTCTTCTTGTGGCAGCCCCTCAAATATTGAAAGACTGCTATCATGTCACCTTTGGTTGTTTTTTCCCTCCAGACTAGACAAACCCAATCCCTGCCAACGTTCTTCATTGATTTCAGCCTCCACTCCCCTAATCGTCTCTGTTGCTCTTCTCTGCACTCTAGGAATTCATCGATGGCCCAAGGTCAGTGGACTCAAGCAGATCTGAGCCACAATATCAATTTATTGGAATTGAGGGATACGTACCTGGCACTCAAGAAATTCAAGAACTCTGTGTCACATGCTCATCCTGACAGATGTGGCCACCAAGGCCCATATAAACCACCAAGGGGGTCCCATTCAAGGGTTCTCATGCAAGAGGCAGAACTACTAGGCCTCTGAGTGGAGAGACATATTCTGTCCCTAAGGGCAGAACATATTTCAGGGGTGAGCAACATGAAAGCAGACTGGCTCAGCAGAGCCACAGTGGACCAATCAGAGTGGCATCTGCATCCAGCCATATTCCAGGAACTGACAGAACGCTTCGGTCCTCCAGTCCTGGACCTATTTGCCACCCCAGACAACAAGAAGCTTCCCAGGTTTTTCTCCAGGTCCCCGGCATTGGGTGGCAAATACGTAGGTCCACTCCCCTAATTGCCTCTGTTGTTCTTCTCTGCACTCTAGAAATTTCTGGAGTCTCAACATCTTTATATTGTGGCTGTACTGGATGCAGAATTCCAAATCCTATCTTACCAAGGCATTATACAATACAATACACTAGCAGAGTTGGAAGGGACCTTGGAGGTCTTCTAGTCCAACCCCCTGCCTAGGCAGCAAACCCTATACGACTTCAGACAAATGGCTATCCAACATCTTCTTAAAGACTTCCACTGTTGGGGCATTCACAACTTCTGGAGGCAACTTCTGTTCCACTGATTCATTGTTCTCACTGTCAGGAAATTTCTCCTCAGTTCTAACTTGCTTCTCTCCTTGATTAATTTCCACCCATTGCTTCTTGTTCTGCCTTCAGACGCTTTGGAGATTTGACTCCCTCTTCTTTGTGGCAACCCCTGAGATACTGGAAGGCTACTATCATGGCTCCCCTGGTCCTTCTTTTCATTAAACTACACCCCTCAGAGAGGGCTTGCAATTTGGGAGTCCTCCTGGATCTCCAGCTGACTCTAGAACATCATCTGTCGGCTGTGACCAGGAGGACCTTTGCCCAGGTTCGCCTGGTGCACCAATTGCGGCCCTACCTGGACCGGGAGGCCCTTTGGATAGTCACTCACGCCCTCGTGACCTCAAGACTGGATTACTGTAACGCGCTCTACATGGGGCTGCCCTTGAAGAGTGTTTGAAGACTTCAGCTTGTCCAGAATGCAGCCGCGCGAGCGATTGTGGGTGCACCTCGGTACACCCACGTTACACCTATCCTCCGTGAGCTGCACTGGCTGCCTATTGGTCTGCAGACACGCTTCAAGGTGCTAGTCGTTACTTTTAAAGCCCTACATGGTATTGACCGCCTCCTGCCAGTTACCTCCCAAAGACCTATTAGATCCCACAGATTAGGCCTCCTCCGAATTCCATCTGCCGGCCAATGTCGGCTGGCGACTCCTTGGGGGAGGGCCTTCTCTGTGGCTGCTCCGGCCCTCTGGAACGATCTCTCCGTGGAGATCCGGACCCTTACTACCCTTCCGGCCTTCCGCAAAGCGGTTAAGACTGGCTGTTCCGGCAGGCCTGGGGCTGTTGAACTATCCAGCCCCATTTGAGGTTATGGCTGTTGTAGAATTTTAAATTGTTGTTTTTATTTTATTTTTTGTATCCCCTCCCTTTTTTATTGTGAGCCGCCCTGAGTCTCTTGGGAATAGGGCGGCATACAAACTCAATAAATTGAATTGAATTAAACTAGACATCCCCAGTTCCTGCAACCGTTCCTCATATGTTTTTGTCTCCAGTCCCCTAATCACCTTTGTTGCTCTTCTCTGCACTCTTTCTAGAGTCTCCACATCTTTTCTACATCGTGGTGACCAAAACTGAATGCAGTATTCCAAGTGTGGCCTTACCAAGGCATTATAAAGTGGTATCCAACACTTCACGTGATCTTGAACATACCTGCTTCTAAGTTAATATGGGGAGGGGGTATGCCAGGGCTCTTCCTTTAGAAGACCAGATATGGGAGTCAGGGCTTGTTCTGTTTCAGGGTTAATTGGACCTCTATAAAAGCACCACAGAGAAATCTTAACCTAACCAAATTCTCCACCGATTCCTCTCTCCAAAGGGGACTAAATCCTTCTATGTGCTTTGCCTCCAAAATATGTAATTGCTTAAGAAAGTGGAACAGACCGTAGCAATCTCCTCCGGCTTCTTCCTGTCCTCCTCCCCCCGCCCCCCGTTCTTTCTCTCTCTGCAATACAGTACTTTCCTGTGAAAGGACTCGAATGCAATCATTTCAAAGCCAAGGCCAGAGCCCGGGTGCCAAAAGAACAATAAAGGTACAAACAAAATGGAACTCTGCTTCGCTCATGAGAAACTGGGGTGGCTTTGGAAGGAAAGAAACTTAATTATTCTTGCTGAGGTTGGACCGTGTCATTTGATTTCCAGACAGATTCATCGAGCCTGTCTCTCAACCCATTCTAGACACGGCTGCTGTGTAGGCAGAAGATGGATTGGATTTTAAGGCAACAATTCAAGGGAAATGCCGGGAGCCCACCCCGATTTGTCTCAAAGCAGCTCCAGAAGCATAAAATTGGGCATCTGCTGGCCTCTAGCAAGTACATCGCAAACTCTACCCACTCCTTCATTATCACACCCAGAGGGAGAAGCACTATCATTCTAATAGAGGAATTCTCAAAATTAAATGTCTAGACTCCGGTGGCATCTCGCCAGCTCTCGTCACCATGCTAGCATGAGATTTAACATTTTGCAAGCGGAGATTAGTGCACGAATTATACAAATGAATACAGTTTCCATTTCAAATCAGCCCGTGGAGGGGGGGGAAAACTGTTTTTATACTCCGTGGCAAAATGCATTGCTTCTAAACGATACTGAGGGGAGATTAATATCTGATCTTATTGCTGAGAAATATCAAGTAAAAGCCATCTCTGGGATAAGCCAGCTTGGGAATTCAGCTTGGTTAAAGACAGATTTGTTAACAAAGCCCTTAACCTATTTCTTGTAACGCTTGTTAGATTCCTTCTGCTTTTATCTATAGAGCTTTTTAAAGAAACTAAAGCTAAGCTAAAATAACCATTCTGGTCTTTATGGTCACTTTTATGGAATAAATATTTTCTAAAAGATCTTTTCTTTTCATGAATAAAATAAAATGGAGGGGAAAAGAGGGGAAAAGCAGTGCTCAGTAATGGATGCGTTTATGCTGCTACTGATCAACAAAATTTGCCCTACTTGGAAGCGGTTTGAAAAAGAGATGATGTGAGAGAAAGCAAAACAAGGTTCCTTTTAATGTAGAGACTCTTTTTGACACATCCTAAAAGCCTTGTGTCTAAAAATATCCAAAATATTTATTAATAACTTGCTGTAGGAGTGGAGAGCCCGTTTGGTGTAATGGTTAAGGTGCTGGCTTAGAAATCAGGCGATGGAGAATTCTATCCCTGCCTTAGCCGTGAAAGCTGGCTGGCTGATTGGGTCAATCACCAGGAGACAGAGAGTTCTAGTCCTGCCTTGGGAACAGTAGGATGACTTTGGGCCAATCACCAGGAGGCAGAGAGTTCTAGTCCTGCCTTAGCAGCTGGGTGATTTTGGGCCAATCACCAGGAGGCTGAGGGGTCTAGTCCCGCCTTAGGGATGAAAGCCAGCTGGGTGACTTTGGGCCAATCACCAGGAGACTGAGAAGTCTAGTCCCGCCTTAGGCATGAAAACCAACCCAGGGACTTTGAGCGAGTCCTTCTCTCTCAGCCCAACCCACCTCACAGGGTTGTTGTGGTGGGGAAAACAGGAGGAGAAATAAGTCTTAGGTATGTTCACTGCTTTGAGTTACTTATAAAGTAATAAAGGTGGGGTAAAAATCTAATGAAAAAATAAAGCAAGCAAGTTACAGAATTGGTGGAACAACCTTTATTCCCAATTTGATCATGGTGCACCGTGTTTTCAAAGCATTTTACAGGCCTTAAAGCAATCCAAGGGGGGGGGGGGAAAGACACAATGCATCTTACGAGTCTTTTTTTTGGGGGGGAGGGGTTTCCCAACAAACGTTCTGGGCCATATTTCCAATAACCCCTTTCAGTCCTGAATGGCTGAAACTGGACCGGTGTCAAATTCAATGAGATTTTGAGGAACCATGATTTGCAAACTCAATGGGGAAGCCAGATTCACTTAACGCCCGTATTAGTAACTTCACGGCTGCAGTGAATTGCTTAACCTCCATGGGAAGAAAGGTCGTAGAATGGGGCAAAACTCACTTAAGGAATGTTTCGCTTAGCAGTGGAAATGTTGGCTTCCGTTGTAGTCGTAAGTCAAGGACTACCTATAGTCTCCTGCTATGAGCTTTGAGAAAGGAGACAGTTGGCTAAAAGGTGGAATCCAGGGGCACCTGCACCCTGACTCTCTTCATCCGCAGTCCAATCCAGGAAAATGAGAGAAAGAGAGAAGGGGGGGGGGGAGAGAAAAGAGTGGGAGGGAGAGAGATGGGGCAGAGAGGGAGAGGAAGAGATGGAGAAAGAGGGAAAGAAAGGGGGGAGAGAAAGAGAGTGGGAGAGAGAGGGGGAGGGAAAGAGAGAGGGGGAGGGAGGGAAAGAGAGAGGAAGAGAGGGGAAGGGAAAGAGGGAGAGATGGAGAAAGGGAAAGAAAAGGGGAGAGAAAGAGAGTGGGAGAGAAAAAAGGAGGGGTAGAGAGAGGGCGGGAGGAAGAGAGAGAGAGAGACGGAAAGAGAGAGGAAGAGAGAAGGAGGGAGAGAGGAAAGGTGAGAGGGAGAGAGAGGGAGGGAGAGAAAGAGAGGAAGAGAGGGGAAGGGAAAGAGGGAGAGATGGAGAAAGAGGGAAAGAAATGGGGAGAGAGGGAGAGAGAGGGGGAGAGAGGGAGGGGGAGGGAAAGAGAGAGGAAGAGAGAGAAGGAGGGAGAGAGGAAGGGAGAGAAGGGAGGGAGGAAGAGAGAGACGGAAACAGAGGAGGAGGGAGAGAGAAAGAGAAAGGGGGAGAGAGGGAAAGAGAGAGGAAGAGAGAGAAGGAGGGAGAGAGGAAAGGAGAGAGGGTGGGAGAGAGAAAGAGAGAGAGGAAGAGGGTAGAGGGAGGAAGAGAGAGAGAGACGGAAAGAGAGAGAGGAGGAGGGAGAGAGGAAGAGAAAGGGGGGAGAGAGGGAGAGAGGAAGAGAGAGAAGGAGGGAGAGAGGAAAGGAGAGAGGGAGAGAGGGGGGAGAGAGAAAGAGAGAGAGGAAGGGGGGGAAGAGAGAGAGAGATTCCACCCTAGAGGAATTCTCAGTTGCTTGCTGGAGATGATTGTCTTTCCCTGAACTGTTCCAAGAACAGAGAGGAAAGTACTGACTGGCAGCTGAGGGAGCAGATGGCAACCCTTGGGGAGCTGGACCCATCCCACGGACCGCCAGTTGCTGACCCTTAAATCGATTAGCTTTAATTTGCTTTGTTAGCCTGACTGTCTGCCAAAAAGAAAAAAAAACCTGTGTAGACTGCAGGGGAAGAAGGCAGGGCAGGAGACAATAGGTCGGCGTTTGAAAGCAAGGTATTATTTTTTTTTTTTTAAAAAAAAACTGCCTGCCTACTTCCAATCGGGCGTCCTCCGAGGACTGCGCTTTTGATTGTCTTCAATTCATCTCGCATCTCCGCCAAGCTGACGAAGGAACTGCTGAACACACGTGAAGGGCCTCTGCGCAGCTGCCCCGGCCATCAAGGGAACCCCCCATGGGATTCAGGGGCAGAAGGAATGCAAGAGCTATTTTAAAAGAATGGCTCTGCGGTCATCGTCCTGACGTGGCTTTAGCCCAGATCTTTGCCCCTTTGGGGGGGGGGGAACAAAATACCCCCTCCCCAATCTGGACCTCTTCTCATCAAAGGGAAGGAGCCCCTTTTAAAATGACCCCCCCAAAAAGAGAGTAGATTTTCTGATGAAAGCAGCTCAGGCTGCTGTAAAGTTGAGCAGGAGCTAGAGTTAAATACAATACAGGTAGTCCTTGACTTACAACTGTTTGTTTAATGACCGTCCGAAGTTACAACGGCACTGAAAGAAGTGACTTAGGGCCGTTCTTCACAGTTAACGGCCATTGCAGCATCCCCACAGTCAGGTTGGTTTACATGCGGATTCTTGACCACTGACTCACATTTATGACGGTTGCCTTGTCCCCAGGGTCACGTGATCCCCTTTTGCAACCTTCTGAGGAGCAAAGTCGATTGGGGGGGGGGGAACCAGATTCACTTAACAACCGTGTTGCTAACGTAAGAACGGCAGGGATTTGCCAAACGAACAAACGTGGCTGGAAAAGTCATAAAACTCATCAAGCAAATTTCTCACTTAGCAACATGAATCTGGGGCTCAATTGTGGTTGTAAGTTGACGACCGTCTATACAGCTAGTGTTCGACGTACGACCATAATTGAGCCCAAAATTTCTGTTGTTAAGCGAGACATTTGTTAAGTGTGCTTTGCCCCATTTTACGACCTTCTTTGCCACAGATGTTAAGTGAATCACTGCAGTTAAGTTAGTAACACGGTTGTTAAGTGAATCTGGCTTCCCCATTGACTTTGCTTGTCAGAAGGTTGTAAAAGGGGGTGGGGGGTTACATGACCCAGGGACAGAGCAAAGGTCATAAATGTGAACCAGTTGCCAGGCATCTGAATTTTAATAATGCTGCAAAGGTTGTAACTGTGAAAAACGGACTTCAGGCATATTTTCCAGTGCTGTTTAACTTTGAGTGGTCGCTAAATGAACTGCTGTAAGTCGAGGATTAGCTGCATATGTTGCTGGTGGCAGTGATGTCATGTAACACAGAAAAGCAGCCAAGACACCTAAAAACAGTGGAGTTTCCCAATACTCTGTTTTAGGCTCATCACTCTTCAACATCTTCATCAATGATTTGGATGAGGGAATAAATGGGGAACTCATCAAATTTGCAGACAACACCAAGCTGGCAGGAATAGCCAACACTCCAGAAGGCAGGCTCAAGATACAGAAGGATCTTGGCAGACTTGAACATTGGGCACTAGCTAACAAAATGAAATTCAAAGGTGAAAAGAGTAAAGTTCTACATTTAGGCAAGAAAAATGAAATGCACAGGTACAGTATAGGTGGTACCTTGCTCAATAGTAGTAACTGGGAGAGGGATCTTGGAGTCCTAGTGGACAACCGTTTAAATAGAGCCAGCCGTGTGCAGCAGCTGCCAAGAAAGCCAACACAGTTCTAGGCTGCATCAACAGGGATAGAATTAAGATCACTTGAAGGGTTAATACCACTTTACAAGGCCTTGGTAAGGCCACACTTGGAATACGGCATCCAGTTTTGTTTGCCATGATGTAGAAAAGATGTGGAGACTCTAGAAAGAGTGCAAAGAAGAGTAACAAAGAGGATTAGGGGAATGGAGACTAAAACAGAACGGTTGCAGAACTGGGCAGGTCTAGTTTAATGAAAAGAAGGACTAGAGGAGACATGATAGCAGTGTTCCAATATCTCAGGGGTTGCCACAAAGAAGAAGGAGTCAAACTATTCTCCAAAGCACTTGAGGGTAGAACAAGAAGCAATCGGTGGAAACTAATCAAGGAGAGAAGCGACTTAGAACTGAGGAGAAATTTCCTGACAGTGAGAACAATTAATTAGTGGAACAGAAGTTGCCTCCAGAAGTTGTGAATGCCCCAACGCTGGAAGTCTTTAAGAAGATGCTGGATAGCCATTTGTCTAAAATGGTATAGGGTCTCCTGCCTAGGCAGAGGGTTAGACTAGAAGATCTCCAAGGACCCTTCCAACTCTGCTATTGTATTATAAACGGCTCTCCAAAGCGGAGGGGAAGGATGAGAAAGAAGAAAACCGAGCAAAGAGTTATAAGGTGGATTCCATCCAAATAATCATTTTTAGATGATCGATGGATGCAAAAGCAAAGATTATATGACTGCAGTTCCACGCATTTACATTTCTAGAACTGCTGGAGGACGGGCTGTTCTCAGCAAACTAAACAGGGTCAGATCTGACAAGAACTGGGATGGGAGCACATCAAGGAACCACAGGCTGTAAGCGCAACAAATCCCAAGCGGCCTGAAATAAAGCGATGGCAAACCATCCAAAGAGCTGCCAAGAAAATTAAATGGATGTGTTCAGGAAGTCCCCAGCAGTCAAGTTCATCTCAAAGGATGCTTTGCTTAAAAATAAAAGAAGAGATTTGCTTGGCAGGAAACAGTGGGGGCCAGGGGGGGGGAGTGGAGTGGAAAGTGCTTTCTGTAAATCTTTTATCTGGGCTCTTTTTGGATTCCCCGGCTCTTAACTCCAGAGTTTGATTCAGGAGATCTCACGTCAGCACAGAAAATTCTTCGTATTTTATTACCTTCGGTATCTTTACCTCCCCTGCTGGGGAGATGGGCGGCATCTAAATTTAATAAACAAATAAACAATAAAAATCTTTAGCCAGAGTGCCTCTGTAAAGAAATGTGTGGAGGACCTTGGCGGGTCTAGGGAGGAAATGCTGACTAGCAAACAATCATCACCTTCAAATGATAAGAAGGAACCTTGGAGGTCAACCCAAGCATAGGATAGGATAGGATTGTTCTCACTGTCAGGAAATTTCTCCTAGTTCTAGGTTGGTTCTCTCCTTTATTAGTTTCCATCCGTTGTTTTTTATCCTGCCTTCCGGTTCTTTGGAAAATGGGTTGACCGCCCCCCTTCTTTGTGGGGGGGGACAACCTATTTTCCAAAGCACCATAAGGCAAGACAAGAAACAATGAAGCCAGTGAATGGACTACAGGCAGTAGATGCAGTCACAGCACAGAATTATAAGCAAGGAACTTTTAGTCCCTTTAAAACGTTCTCTGTATGAATAGATCTTCAGAAAGAATTCTTTGAGGAACAAGATTGACCATCATTATACTTTTTTTGTTCCTGAGAGACAAAGTAAATTATAGGCAGAGGGGGGGGGGGAACCATCCTCTAACAGGAAGTAGAAATGCTTACCCAGGGCAGGTACCAAAGAGGAATTATTTTGTTCAAAGCGTGTGGTCATCTGATTGGTCAACACTACCTGAAAGAAGCGAAAAAGAAGAGAATCTACGTCGAATAAATTAGCGGTTATAGTTACTGCAAAATAAAAGCTGTTAAGACCCGTGTTTCTCAACCTCAGCAACTTGAAGAAGTGTGAGCCTCAACTCCCAGGATTCTCCAGCCCACCTAGAAGTTGAGGTTCACACATCTTTAAGCTTCCAAGGATGAGAATCCCAAAGTTAGACTCCCTTTGTCTCCGATTACTGGTCTTGCTGCTGAGGCTTATGGGGTTGGCTCCCATCAACTTTTGGAGAGCCATAATTTCCCCAGCTCTGCCACAAGTAGATGTGGCATAGCCACTTTCACTAATAATAATAATACATGTAGTCAATTTACGACCATAACTGAGCCCAAAATTTATGTTGCTGAGTGACTTTGAACGGTCATGAAATGAACTGTTGTAAGTCGAGGACCACCTGTAATAGCAACAGCATTTAGACTTACATACTAACTTACAGCAGGGGTGTTAAATTGGCGGCCCCTGGGCCAGATGCGGCACACACAGGCCACGCCCACCGCAGCTCCACAAAGGGGAAAAACATCGCGATACGTCCCGTGACTGCAATGTTACACCGCGAGATTGACACACGTGGCTTTACAAAAGCAGTCTCTTACCCCCAACAATCTGGGTCCTCGTTTTACCCATCTCGGAAGGATGGAAGGCCGATTCAACCTTGAGGAGGTCAGGATCGAACTCCTGGCAGTGAGCTGAATTAGCCTGCAATACTGCATTCTAACCTCTGCGCCACCCTTAACAGACTTAACAACTCTTGTTAAGACAGACAAAAAGTTGGGATAGTGGAGCTGGGGACAGGCCAATAGAAGAGAAAGAACTGGAGAAGACAATAGCAATAGCAATAGCAGTAGACTTATATACCGCTTCATAGGGCTTTCAGCCCTCTCTAAGCGGTTTACAGAGAGTCAGCATATTGCCCCCAACAATCTGGGTCCTCATTTTACCCACCTCGGAAGGATGGAAGGCTGAGTCAACCCTGAGCCGGTGAGATTTGAACCGCTGAACTGCTGATCTAGCAGTAGCCTGCAGTGCTGCATTTAACCACTGCGCCACCTTGGCTCTTGCAAACAAAATACAATGACCTGCAAGCAGAAATAAAACCACTGTGGCAAGAGAGAGCAAAGGTAGTGTCACTAGGAACAGCTGCCTTGGGTGCAATACCAAAACAAAACCTGGTGGAGAGAATTCCGGGGGTTAAAGGAAGTTGTGGGAACAACCCCACTATTTGATTTGATTTTGATTTGATTTGTCTTGTATGCTGCCCACTCCCGAAGGACTCCGGGCGGCTCACAATAGACAAGGGAAAGGGGAAAACTAGACAAAGACAACACTTTAAAAACAAAACCACAACATTCACAATTTCCGTGGGGCTGGATATTTCACAGGCCCCCCGGCCAGCTGGAGAGCCAGGACTTGGTGGCTTTGCGGAAGGCCGGGAGGGTAGTAAGGGTCCGGATCTCGACAGGGAGATCATTCCAGAGGGCTGGAGCTGCAACAGAGAAGGCTCTCCCCCGGGGGGTCGCCAGCTGACATTGGCTGGCAGATGGAATCCGGAGGAGACCTAACCTGTGAGATCTAATCTTACCTCTGAGGGAGGTAATCGGCAGGAGGTGGTCTCTCAGGTACCCAAGTCCGATGCCATAATTTGCCATATGCCGATAATGCCATATGCCGATAATTTTCTTTCTGAGGCATTTTATCATGTGTGTCTTAACTTGCTCATCATGGCCAACGTTTAGTATGCAGACATCCTTCCGGGTACTACAAGACAGCTATTTTGAATTATTTTAGCAATGCCAAATATGCCCATCAAGCCCCTCAGTTGCTCCTCTTGAGTCAGTAATTCAAAAGTTGATGAGTTCCCTTCCCCTCTCGAATCGTGTGACTGTTGGTTGTCTTTTAAATTCCCCTGTACGTTTTCTGTTGTAGTTTCTTTGTGTTTACCTTCCCCACTCCCCTTGGGTTTGTGAGCCGCCCTGAGTCCCTCAGGGAATAGGGCGGCATATAAGTAAAATAAACCTTCAAACCTTCAAAAGGGGAAATAAGGAGGGTTTCTTCCTCCAGCACCTGATTTAAAGAATCCGATGTCAGCATCCAGTGCAGAATTACAGAGTTAGAAAGGACCTTGGAAGTCTTAGGCAAGAAACCTTCTGCCCTTTCAGACAGATGCTTGCCCAATCTCTTCCTGAAAACCCCCAGTGTTGTAGCACCCACAACTTCTGGAGGCAAGGCGTTTCCACTGATTGATTGTTCTGTCAGGAAATTTCTTCTTAATTCTTGGTTTGCTTCTCTCCTTGATTAGTTTCCACCCGTTGCTTCTTGTCCTGCTCTCAGATGCTTTGGGGAATAGGTTGACTCTCTCAGATAAAAATATGGATTAAACTGGGGTGCCTCTAAATATTCTTAGCTGGGGGTTATTGCTGTAACGTACTACGTGAGGCTTCCCATTGGTATCTTGTTTAGCCAGCTTGGGAAGTAACATTTTAGGCTCACAGACTGATCCGTTAGAGCTGTTCTGTGTTGTCTTCTAACACTATCTGAGTAAAAACACATGGAAAGGCTTATTTTTAGCAGCCCGGCAGTAAAAAAAAAAAGAAAGAAAGAAAAATCCCAGCGTACATAACAGAATCACAGCTTAAGGAGGAACGATGTTACCTGGAAACAGGGAAAAAGCAACATTCCAGGACTTGCCTAAGAAAGGATTCTGGAACAATCATTTCTAACCTGGGTAGGCTGGAAAAAAAAACCTCACCTATAAATAGTGTAGCTCAAGTGTGTCATTCTTTGGCAGGAAGCCAGCTATATCTGCAGCACCTCCAGGCTGAGGTCAAAGGATGCAGCAACAGAGGAGATGAAAGGCAGTTTACTAAGGAATTTCTCCAGGAATTTCTCTCTCAGCAAGACTTGTTTTCTCTTCATAAGATTCTGCCTGTCTGTTATCTATTTGTCTGTCTGTCTGTCTGTCTGTCAGCTGCTTTTTCAAAAGGCAATTAGATTTTATTTTTCCTTGACAATATTTTGCTCCCCATCCAAGAAGCTTCTTCAGTTCTATCTATCTACCTATCTAGCCTTTATCATTTTATAAATAACTCAAGGCAATTAATACATGCAATACTCTTCCTCCTCCTATTTTCCCCACAGCAACCTGATGAAGTGTGGTGGGTTGGGTTGAGACTGTGTGACTTTCATTCCTAAAGTGGGACTAGCAATAGGAATAGCACTTAGACTTATATACCGCTTTGTGGTGCTTTACCGCCCTCTCTAAATGGTTTACAGAGTCAGCCTCTTGCCCCCAACAATCCGGGTCATCATTTTATTGACATCAGAAGGATGGAAGGCTGAGTCAACCTTGAGCCGGTCAGGATCAAACTTTCTAGCTGTGGGCAGAGTTAGCTTGCAACACTGCATTTTTACCACCACAGGTCTTCTAGAACTCTCAAACTCTTGATGATTGGCCCAAAGACACCCATCAGCTTTTATGCCAAAGGTGGGACTAGAATTCACTGTCTCATGATGATTGCCCCAAAGTCATCCAGCTGGCTTTCCTGCCAAAGGTGGGACTAGAACTCAACCATCTCCTGGCTTCTAGCCTGGTGCCTTAATCAGTAGATCAAACTGGCATTTATGTTCATAAAAAGGACAATGACAATCAAAAGGCAGGAAATCCTTAACCCACTTAAAACGCATACAATATGAGCTTTATAAGAACAAAGGAATAGCTGGATTTGCATTATGTCAAGCCATCGTTTGTTGAATTATGCCCTGTTGAATAAATAACTGGTTTTAAATAATCTATTAAGCTAGAAATTATGGTTTAACAACCACAACTGATAGGTTTATAACATGTCAAAAAATACATTGCAGTGTTAGCACATTGAATTTTCTGTCAAATGTTTAGCCACTACGAGTGTTACAAAGTTATACAGGTAGTCCTCAACATACAAGTTTGTTTAGTGACTGTTCGAAGTTACAACGGCTCTGAAATAGTGATTTATGTGATTCATTATGTGATTCATTAGTGATTCATTTTTCACACTTACAACCATTGCAGTGTTCCCATGGTCAAGTGATCAAAATTCAGATACTTGGCAACTGACCCGTATTTATGACCCATTGCAGTGTCTCGGGATCATATGATCCCCTTTTGCGACCTTCTGACAAGCAGATGCAATGGGGAAGTTTAACCGTCTTACTAATTTAACAAACAAGTGATGGATTTCTTGACTGTGGCAAGAAAGGTCGTAAAATGGGTCTAAATTCACTTAATAGGTGTTTCACTTAACAGCAGAAATTATGGGCTCAATTGAGGTCATAGGTCAAGGGTTACCTGTACCATTTACTGGCTTAGCCACGTATCTCCATTTCCCCTCAAACTTACAGATAATGTATGGTCATTTGCAAGGCATATCAACTGTTGGGCCAGGCCATTCAAAAGTCTCGTTCGCAGCGACAGGTCTTCGAAGTCATGGCGGAAAGGAAAGGCAATTCCATCAATCACAATCAACTGTACCTAATGATCGAATATAAAACAAAGTGAGAGAGAGATTCATTCCCACAGAAATCTGTATCAGAAAAGCTGGGATGCCTGTAAATAAGATTATTTCCCCCCCTAAGGGATCCTTCATTATTAATCAAAGGGCTACTTGTCATTTCATGGTTGAGGGAAATTAAGTATAGATTAATCTGAAAGGGATTAACCCTTTGCCTTGTTGGAGTTGTTATTCTATTTATAGAATTTCAAGTTATAAAACCACGATGACTCTCACAGGAAATGGCTGCAGTTTTTTCTCCATCAGATGTTAAAAAAACAACAACCCAAGAACAGTAGCATCTTAATAAGCCTCCCACGAGCCTCAGATGTTCTGACTGTTATTGTGCTTAACCATTAGAATGACCTGGAAATGAAAAGAGGTCAGGTATTAGCTTAGAACAGATACTGGTCAGTTACTAGATAATTTTGAATTGGAGGATTTGCCTTGGGGAAAAAAACACCTTTATGCAAATAGGTGATTTGCTTCAGAAAATTTTCAATTTGCATGGGTAAAAATGCCAGTCACATTACTGATGATATAGGAAAGCTTTTTTTTTTTAAAAAAAAATCCAGCTGTTATCCTCCAGCGTTTAGTTCTGAATTTCCCATAATAAACACCTGAAATAATGAGAAGTTTATAGTGACCCTTCAACCTATTTCAGGTTCCGTTCTCTGATTCAGGAAGAAAGCAGCAGTTAAAAAATAGCTAAACGGCATCACAATTCTCTTCTCTTAGACTTTTGTTTTTATAAGGTCTGGCTATATGTTGAAATCCTGAAGAGGAAACTCAAATACTTTGGCCACCAAAAGAGAAGGAAGGACCCCCTGGAGAAGAGTCTAATGCTGGGAAAGACCAAGGGCAAAAGAAGAAGGGGACGACAAAGGAGATGGCTGGATGGAGTCACCAAAGCAGTAGGTGTGAGCTTAAATGGACTCCGGGTGATGGTAGACGATAGGAAGGCCCGGAGGAATGTTGTCCATGGGGTTGTGATGGGTCGGGCACGATTTTGCAACTAACAACAATATTTTGAAAAGGTTATCTGTGTAATGACATGCTAAAGCCTTTTTTACAACCAAAAGCTGAGATTCTTAAGCTAACACTCAGGACATAAATTCTTGTACAGGTAATCTTTGAATTACGATCGGACCCCTGGCCAGAATTGGTAAAGAGCAACCTCATGGCTTGGTGACAGCAATTCCTACAATTTTCATTGCTGCTGTTTGTGTAGGTAGGTCAGAGCTGTGGTGGTGCACTGGTTAGAATGTAGTATTGCAGGCTAATTCTGCTCACTGCAGGAGTTCAATTCTCATTGGCTCAAGGTCAACTCAGCCTTCCATCCTTCCAAGGTCGGTAAAATGAGGACCAAGATTGTTGAGGGCAATAGGCTGACTCTGTAAACTGCTTAGAGAAGATTGGAAAGGACTATGGAGCAGGATATAAGAACTGCGGTGGCACAGTGGTTAGAGCACAGTACTGCAGGCTACTTCTGCTAATCACTGACTGCCTGCAATTTGGCAGTTCGAATCTCACCAGGCTCAAGAGCAACTCAGCCTTCCATCCTTCCGAGGTGGGCAAAACGAGTACCCAGATTGTTGGTTTCAGCCTCTTGCCCCCAAACTGCTTAAAGAGGGCTGGAAAGCACTATGAAGTGAAATATAAGTCTAAGTGCTATAAAAATCTAAGTGCTCTTGCTATTTATGTATTATTTATTAAATTCATATGCCATCCATCTCACTTTGAGACCGAGGGGCTTACAAGGGAATAAAAGGTAAAAGCTAAAGGTTTCCCTGTCCAGTTGTGTACGACTCTAGGGCTCAGTACTCATCTTCATTTCTTAGCCAAGAAAACCGCCTCAAGACATTTCTTTGTGGTTATGTGGCCAGCAGGACATCACATCACATTGCAGTGCAGAGCATGCGGCAAAATACATGTGTTACCTTAGTGTTACCTTCCCACCAAAGTGGTACCTATTTATCTACTCGCATTTGCATGCTTTCGAAATGCCAGGTGGGCAGGAAAAAATAGGAATGTAAAATCCAGTTGTAAAATGAAACCTATTAAAATGACAAAAGTTAAAGGGAGAAAATGTAAAGTGTTCATTGAATTCTACAGTCATTGGGCAAGGCAACCTCCTGCCAGGGTCCCACAACCAGTGAGTAGGAAAACCAGCAAGTTCCAAGCCCCATCGGTGGGAGGGGCAGGGAATGAGGTGTATAAACTACGTCCAGTTTCTAGAAAACAGAGATAACAGACAGCCATGTAACTAGAAGTCAAAGCATCCAGAAACATTTAGTCAAGGGAAAATAATTTATTATTTTCATTTCTTGCAGTGGCATGGTTGAGCTGAGAGGATGAACGGATAGAAGCCTCAAACCTCCTCTCCCAGAAATGTTCTTGAAATATACACCCCAGTTCTGCCTCCTACAAGGAGCAGCAGGATAATTCTGGCTGCCATTGAAAAGGATTGCTTTTGCTTGGCATCCTCCCCTTTATCCTCTGTATGTAAAACTCAGTGAGGTTACAACCTCGTAGGGGATTGTTAGAACAAACATTATCTCTGTGCCACACTGTTATTTGGAAAATCTTTCTTCCTATAAATTCCAAGAACCTTGCAGTAGTTCTTTCTCCCCCTCCCCCATCCAACAAACTCCTGCATCTTCCCCCACAGCCCCAAAAGAAGTGCCTGCAGTTTCCAAGAGAACAAATGTTTTCCCATCTGGACCGCAAGGGCTTATGGGGGAATCTCTCTTAGGAGCTCTGTACTAAACTAAAGATTTCTTTTCAGGAACATTCTGTCAGAAGATCTGTAACATACAGGTAGACCTCACTTAACAATTGTTCGTTAAGAGACTATTTGAACTTATGATGGTGCTGAACAAGTGACACTTACAACGGATCCTCAAAGTTTTGGCAGCTGGAGCATCCCTGTGGTCACATGATCGCAATCATGATGCTCAGCAACCAGTCTGGATTTCCAATCTTCACAACATCCTACTGTCATGTGATTGCGATCTGCGACCTCCCAACTGGTTTCCCACAAGCAAGTCGATGGGGAAGCTGGTAGAAAGTCGGACGTTGTGATCACATGAGGTAACAACGGCAGGGTGGATTTGATTTAAATCGACTCGATTTAAATCATGATTTAAATCACTAGTAAAAAGACTTGATTTAAATCGACTCGATTTAAATCATAATTTTTAAAGAGCAACTGTCCCCTCCTCTGACCTGACTCACCAACAGTCCCAATATTGCAGAATCTACAGCCTCATGCTACACAACTAAGCTCCATTTCATGCTAAATAAACAGAATTATTAATGTATCTTAAATAGAAAACTATCTTTAGATAGATTTTATTCCAAAAGCATTTTATTTATTTGATTTTTTAAAAATCCGATTTAAATTTTAAAAAGAATCCAATTTAAAAAAATATCATTGATGAACAAATGGTAACTGGGGACTGCCAGAATTATCATTGCTACAGGATGGAGTCATGTAACATGGCACTTTACAATTGCATCCTTAGTGACAGACATTCTAACAATCACCAAGTGAGGACTACCTGTATGTTCTTACAAATTCTACAAAATACTAGAAAGGAAACAAAATCTTACTTATTTTTAAATGAGGGGAAAAAAGGGACTGTGTAAATCTGAAGAAAGTGGGGAAGAAGCTGCAAACTGCTGCAGGGTTAAAATCATTTCTTTAATGACCCTGCGAAGTTAACAATGGCAGGGGGAAAAGTGACATATGACCATTTTTCACACGTGAGTATTACAGCATCTCCATGATCACGCGATTAAAATTCAGATGCTTCACAACGGGTTCATATGTATGACGATTAGTATCCCCGGATCATGAGATCCACTTTTCTGACCTTCTGAGAAGCAAAGTCAACGGGAAAGCCAGATTCACTTCGCAACTGTGCTACTAACTTAACATCTGCAGTCGTTCACTTAACAATTACGGCAAGAAAGGTCGTAAAACAGGGCAAAACTCAAGACTTGACAACTGTTTCGCTTAGCAGCAGAAATTTTGGTCTTAATGGTGGTCGTAAGTCAAGGACTACCTGTGCTGCTACTCTGATACATTCTCTTTTCCCCTCTGGGAGATGCACTTCTTTTGGGTCCTTACCTTTGGGTGCCCAGAGAGAAAATCTGGGAGGAGGTAAACCTGTGCCAGCAGCTCCATATAGTCATGGCAACGGAAGTAATAAATATGTGAAAGAATATTTTCAAGAGAGAAAGTCTCCAAGGCTATTTGATGATCTGAAGAAAAAAGGGTAAGAAAAAAGCCCCCAATAAAAACCTGTATTGAATTTGTTCCTCATCCCTCCTTTCCTGGCTTCAGAGGCAGAGGCTGTTGACAGTGCAAGGTATGGGGAATAATCTGTTCCTTCCAGAGATAGTTTGTGGTAGTCTTTTGTAATAATAAATCGCATAATCGTATGATTAATCATACAACATATACTTACTATGACAGACTGATAACCATATATAGTTATCATATATAAATATAATATATACATATTAAGAATGTCTTGTGGCATGTTCAAACATCTATTCTTACAGAGGAAAAGTGTTGGGAGCAGAAGAAAATACCTGCACAAAACCCATTTGCAGTTCCCAAATTTTCTGTACTATCACATTGCATAAATTTGCATAAAATCAGAATTTTGCCAAATGTCTTTCCAAGCCGTGAACGTTTCCAAGAGGCTTGTGTTTTGGTTCAATTCAGATTGCTGTTCAATCCCGAATGAATTCTGTCTCTGAAATGAAACCAATCTATGTAATTCGGTTTCTCAAGGACTGCTGCTGCCCGAGGTCAGAAGATATTCTGGGGAAACTTTATTTCTTTACTTATATCCCGCCTTTATTATTTTCACAAATAACTTAAGATGACAAACTTCCCCAATACACTTTCCTCACTTTCATGGCTAAGGCGGGATTTGAACTCATCGCCTCCTGCTTTCTAGCCTGGTGCCTTAACCACTAGACTAAGCATACTCACCAGTTTTCTAATATTACTCTGCTATTAGATCTGTGTCTTTATTCTTTTCACCCACCTTAAGAATCAGCCCTTCCAGAAGGGTACTTAAAAAGCAAGCCTTGAAATGCAGCAACCTCCAAGCAGTTGTTGCAAAGTCTGGCTAAAGAATCTCTTTCTGAACCTTTTCCCTTTATGTGTCTTTATCATCTTATGTGCTTTGGTTGGGCATAAGAAATGTCTAGGCTTAGTGCCCAATGGCCCTTCTTTTATTCCAAATTTAGGAATGTCCATTGGTTTATTACTGTCAAGGGTTAACAATCTCGGCCACTTGAAGATGTGAATTGAATTGAATTTTATTATTTGTATGCCGCCCTTCTCCGGGAGGGACTCAGGGTGGCGAACAACTCAAAAGGGGAAAATGGGAACATAGAACAGAATACAAGTAATTAAAATAGCCAAGAATCACACAACCACACAAGTCGAGAGGGGAGGAGAACTCATCAACCCCAGGCCTGCCGGCAAAGCCAGGTTTTGACGGCTTTTCGGAAGGCCTGGAGAGAGGTGAGGGTCCGAATCCCTGCGGGGAGTTCGTTCCAGAGGGCCGGAGCTGCCACAGAGAAGGCCCTTCCCCGGGTAGTAGCCAGGTGGCATTGGCTGGTAGACGGAACCCAGAGGAGGCCAACCCTGTGTGATCTAATGGGTCTTTGGGAGGTAATTGGCAGACTTCAATTCTGGCAGCTGAAGTTCACATATCTTCAAGTAGCCAAGTGTCAAGGCTCCAAGTAACACCCCCAACGAAAGAAAGACTCCGAGGCTTGAGGTTCCTCAAAGTTCCATTTTATGAGAGATGTCATATTGGCACATCTGGAGAAAACCCGAATCTGAAGTTTCCAGGTTTTCCCCACCCAAACGAAAGTTCAAGTCCCTGTCTAGCACCCACAAGTCCATCACATGTCCAATCAAGCAATGTCCTAACTGGAGATGCCTCCCGTCATGCCACTCCAGGCGCAGGGCAAGTTGTCCTTGACTCTCTGAGAAAGGGATGTTATTTGGACTGTATCTACCCTACTCCAAAGAATCCCCCCTTCCAATTTCCCAGAGCATGAAATGTGGCAGGCCTGAAGGCCCCATGCAAAAGATGGCTTCCAGGCCTGACACCAAGTTTGAGAAACACTGATTACTGCAATCTAATTCTGCATGAATAAAACATTCTAACTCAGTACCGCATACAGTTACTTCCTATATTTGAATAAATATTGAATGGATCTATGACAGTTAAGGAAATAAATGGAACCGTTTGAATAAAGAGCCAGGGAAAAAAAGCACACTTTGCACGAAAGCAAATATAGTTTGGCAATTAACCTTCTTCTGGGTGCACTTCAGCAATAAGCTGACAGTGACGAATGCAGGCTTCTGCTATATCCACAACTCGATCAACCATAAAGCTCCCCTCGGTATCTATGAATATAGCTTCTGCAGCAAGTCCACCAAAGCATTCTGGAATTTGCACATCCACCACTAGCTGCATGCTGGAAAGAAAAAGGGAGAGAACGGAGAATTATAATAAAACATCAACGGAGAAAGGTTATTACAAATCAACTCATTGCTTTACTACCCTGATCTCTGAAAATGCAAAGGATCTGCGAAGTCTTGTAACAGAAGTTTAAAAAAACACAATGAGAAACAAGAGATTGCAATGAGGAACGGTCGCAGGGACTGGATATGTTTAGTCTAACAAAGTAGTACTATGGCTGACATGATAGGAGTTTTCTAATATTTGAGGGGCTGTGACAGAAAAGAAGGGATCAACCTATTCTCCAAAGCACCTGAAGGCAAGAAGTAACAGATGGAAGAGCATTAAAGAGAGTTGCAAACTAGAATTAAGGAGAATTTTTCTGACAGTGAGAACAATTAACCAGTGAAATGACTTGTCTTTAGAAGACATGGGTGCTCCATCACTGAAGATTTTTAAGAAGAGATTGGACAACCATTTACCCCTTGAGCAGGGGGTTCAACTCTGAGGTCCCTTTCAACTCTTTTAATTCTGTATTCTAAATATAAAGACCAACACATTAAAAATCAAGGTACAATAACCAGCCTTAGAATTGATAGCGAAGGTATCAAAGTGTAAAATAGTGTCCTCCTTTCAAGAGCAACCATCAACAGTAAAGGAGTAAGGAGTCAAGAAATATGCTGTAGACTAGAACTTTTGTGGACCAGCAATAAAGGCCTTGGAAAGTACATTCAGAAGCCATGATGCATCCATACCTACAAAGATCAGAACTTTGCAAACCATGCTAGACTCAAATTATCCTACCGTGGACACAGGTATGCAACGATTTAGCTATGTGGAGAAGCCTCTAATGCTGGGAAAGGTGGAAAGAAAGAGAAGATGATGACCAGGCCTCAGTTACAGTGGTGATGAGTGCATTGTTTGAAGATCAGAAAGACAGATCATCATAGAAAAAAAATATTTAGAGTCCACCTGATGGTAGATGACCAATCAATCCTTAACTCCAAAGAAATCAACCTTTCATCTGTCAAAGGTTATATTGAATGGGAAACACCAACACTCCCAAGTTCTATGGTGAGATTTGTGTGGTCTGAATGGTGAGGAGAAAACAGAAGCAGTAGTTAAATGTCTAAGGAGATTCTCAGTCATCCAAGTCATGGTTGTCACAAAGGTGCCTTTTGCAAGAGGCAACTGGACTTCATGGTTTTTCTTAGAAGACATTTCACTTCTCATCCAAGAAGCTTCTTCAGCTCTGACTGCATGGTGGGGAATGGAGGGATTTATACTCCTTGCAGGCAGCCGGTCATTTGCATCCTTTTAGAGAGTCGTTGAGGCCACTTGGAGTCCAAAAGATGCTTTTTCAAGAGGCAACTGGACTTCCTGGTTTTTTCTTCTGAAGACGTTTCACTTCTCATCCAAGAAGCTTCTTCAGCTCTGACTGGATGGTGGGGAATGGAAGGATTTATACTCCTTGCAGACAGCTGGTCATTTGCATCCTTTTAGCGGGTTATTAAGGTCACCTGGAGGTTTATCTGTGTCATCAGCAAGGAGTATAAATCCTTCCATTCCCCACCATCCAGTCAGAGCTGAAGAAGCTTCTCGGATGAGAAGTGAAACATCTTCGAAGAAAAACCAGAAAAGTCCAGTTATTTCTTGGAAAAAGCACCTTTGGGACAGAAGAAATAGTTTGATTTTACTCCTGGTGACTGCCTAGATAAGTACCTGCAGTTGTCTTGGCAACATTTTTGGGAAGTGGTTTGCCCTTTCCTTCTTCTTACACCTGAGAGTGACCAGCCCAAAGTCATCTAGCTGGCTTTATGTCTAAGCCAGGACCCAAACTCAGTTGTCCAGTTTTTATCTAGGTGCCTTTCACTGCTGCACCATAAAAATGGTGTGAGATCCTTGATGCTCTCTGAGCTTGGTTGTTTTCTTGCAGATGTTTAAGTAAAGATGTTCATTACCCAAATCATGTAACATCATCAGTGCTAATCCACGATTTCAGCTGTGAGCTATCCCCTCAATTTCAACCCTGACACACAAATATTATCCTTTACAGGTTAAGACTGTATAATTTGAACTCCCGTTAATTACAATAAGACCTCAATGTCAGGGCGTATGAACAAGCCTGGGGCAGTGACTACAAGCTGTGAGCAGTAAAATCAGCGCGACCAAGTCCCCAGAGCATATGCATTGTTCATAGACGCATGATTTGTTTAACAGGACTCAGTTTAACATGGCCCGAACTAGGAAAAAGTGACTCCATCCATTTTATGGCTTGAGATGAACCTTGCCATTTTGCAAACGAACAAGACTGCAGTGCATTTTAAGCAAATCTACTCGGGTTTATTTCTTTCCAGAACAGCTTCATCACACAAAATACTCCTACGGTACTCAGTGGGGTTGTGCAGAGCTTTGGAAATAATTCAGAAAAGGTGTTCCAGAGTGTGTAGGAGTGGTTTCCCTTGAGATTCTGCCGTTGCCCCTTGCTTTAAGAAATTGCAGAGAGGTGCTACCTTTTTCTGCAAAATTATTTCCAAAGCCTCGCAGCACCTTATTATTCAGCATTTTATGCAATCCAATATATTTATAATAGCAGGGCACAGATACATAATTTTATTGTGATGGGAACAAGCCTCATTCCAGATTTCAACACCTCCCTCTCTCATTCTGGCCCAGCTATAAGAACAGAAGCCTTTCCTTCTGTTTCAATTAAGCAATTTAGTCTTACATCTGAATCTTAAACGGAGAGTGATCCTAAACTACAATTTCATGAAACAAGACAGTAGTACGAAACGTGACACAAACCCTGGTTAAGAATAACTGTACTCTGCCAGGTTCTATAAAAATGAAAACAAGGGCTTGCAAATTCCCTTCTGCTGCTGCATGGATGAGGAAGAGGGGAGAGTGTTTCTGACATATTTTACCGGGACAAGCAATAGCATCATCTGGAGGACCTAAGCATAGTTGTTAAAAACATTTAGCAACAAAAGCTAGAAAAAAGCCAGTAGAAGGGATGTTGTGTACTGTTTATTACAAACATTTATACTGTTTATTGCAACCATTTCAATCTCATGGACTTGGGGCTCACCACGTAATTATGTAATGGGGGGAAAAAAGACCAGGATTTTTACAAAAGCATTATTACAAAATTAGAACAGACACTTTCCTTGGGAAGCTGTTTTACAATCTCAGCCTTACATTTGATGTTGAGACTTCAGAAAGAGTACAGAGAAGAGCAACAAAGATGATTAAAGGACTGGAGGTTAAAACATAGGAAGAACGGTTGGAGGAATTGGGTATGTCTAGTCTAATGGAGGGAAGGACCAGGGGTGACATGATTGTCATATTCACATTTCTACAAAGCAGTGGAGATCATGCTATTCTCCAAAGCGCCTGAAGGTAGGAGAAGAAGCAATGGATGGAAACTAATCAAGAAGAGATTCACCTAAAAATCAGGAGAAATTTCCTGAGAAAAATTATCAGCGGAATAGCTTGCCTCCAGAAGTTGTGGATACTCCATCACTGGAGGTTTTTAAGAACAGTCATTTGTCTGAAATGGTATATGTTAGGTTAGATTTATTCGATTTATATGCCGCCCTTCTCCCAAGGACTCAGGGCGGCGTACAACATTAAAAGAAACACATAATACAAAAGTTAAAAAGAAATTAAATAGGATATCCCAAACCCAATTAAAATTGACAATGACATTTTTTTTAAAAGAATTAAAATTAACAGTAATTAATAATTTGTTTTGTTTTGTTCAGGCCAGGCTGGCTTGCTGGAAAAGCCAACTTTTTAGGGCGCGTCGGAAGGACCGGAGGTCGGGGATTATACGAAGCTTCGGGGGCAGCTCATTCCAGAGGGAAGGTGCTCCCACAGAGAAGGCTCTCCCCCTGGGGGTCACTAGCTGACACTGTCTGGCCGAGGGCACCCTGAGGAGGCCAACTCTGTGGGATCGCACTGGACGATGGGAGGCTACCGGTGGCAGTAGGTGGTCTCGCAGGTACATGGTCTCCTGCTTGAGCAAAGGGATTGGACTAGGAAACCTCCAAGATCCCTTCCAACCCTATTACTCTTATTTTAAGAATCTGTTTACATCAGAAGAATTTTATGACAGTAACCTATCCTACCCTCATGAATGACTCCTGGAAAGAAACAGGATTCTCCCTAATTATGCAGCCAAAGATTGGGACCAAGAAAATGGAAGCAGCAGGAAACCAGGATGAGGGGTTTTGCAGGACACTGTAACAGAGTGATCAGTAGGTGGAATTTGAAACATCTGAAGTTTTTACGCCAATGCACAGAGTGCAGAAAAGAAATTCTAAATCAAGAAAACAAATATGTTTAGATGGACATTCCTAAAAATGTCTGCAAAAAGACAGCCCAGTTCAGAGAGCACCAAGGACCCCACAGTTCAATCCTGTTGTGCAAATATTCCCTTCTATTGGTACATTGCTGAAAGTTGGTGGGATGTTACTTAACGCTGGCATACATAGCAGTGCAAAGTAGCAATTTATTGGAACAAACTCAACAGAAAGGGTGTGCGTGTGTGTGGGAGTGTTGAATTAAATGTAAAGAATAAATATGCTTGTTCAGAAATTTTGGAATCGGAGCATGGAAATCCTGCATGAAATATGCGACTAACAATATTTTGGTTTATTTGTTTATTAAATATATTTACCACCTACCTCATCACAAGGTGACTCTGGTGGCTTATATTGTTAAAAAATATTATCTCTTAAGAACGCAGAGAGAAATGAAAACGGGATGACAGTTTATTACTGACCATTTGGACAGGCAGAAGATAAAGATGGGGTCAAGAGGTCATAAGAACATAATTAGGGCCCATTTAGTCCAGCAGTCCGTTCTCACAGTGGCCAACCAAGCATACAAGGAAGCTTACTAGCCTCCCAGCAGATGGCCTTCAGTGGCCGTCAGACGGCCACCAAGGTTAATAGCCATTGATCTATTTGCATTAGATGACCAGTCTTTCAAAGAGGCATACAATATTGATAATGGAAAATTTCAATTATCCTGACATCTGCTGGGAATCTGCCAAGGGTCAAAGGGTCGAACAAATTCTCGTTCTCTCTTGCCGACTTCATTTCTCAGAAGGTATTAAAAAAAAAAAAGAACCAAGGGGATCTGCCACCCTGGACCTAATTCTCACCATCAAAGATTAATTGCTTAAAGAAGTGAAAATGACAAGGTACCTTGGGGGGGAAGTGAACATGTTAGCCTTGAATTAATGGTATCTGGAGAAAGAGAAGTGAGAACGGGAGCAGATTTTGATGGACTCCGAGGAAGAAAAGGTCGGTTCCCATGGCCCCGAAATCCCAACGAAGAAAATTATACAGGAAGGGTAGGAAATCCTGGAAAATGACGTACTGAAAGTGCATATCACCAACAATCCCCACAAGGAAGAAAAAGAGAGAGAGAAACCGAAAGAGGCCAATGTGGATATGTGCAGAATTCTCCAAAATGCTGAAGAGTAAAAGAATCATACATAGGAAATGAAAGGAGCGGAATATTTAAAAAAATGAAGAGAAAGTTACCTCCAGAAATTGTAGGATCTGTCAGAAAAGGAAGAACTCGGAGTGAGGTGAGCCTTTTTCAAAACATACCACAAATGATGATGGACGTGACAGAACTAGAGGAAAAGAGAATGTACATCTTCTGAAAGTGGCAATGCAGTACAAGTAGTCCTCGACTTACAACCTTTTGTTTAGTGACCGTTCAAAGTTACAATGGCACTTAAAAAGTGACTTATGACTGTTTTCCGCACTTATGACCATCCTTGTGGTCATGTGATCAAAATTTGGTTGCTTGGCAACTGGCATGCATTATGCTACGTCCTGAGGTCATGCGATCATCTTTTGCAACCATCTGACAAATAAAGCTAGTGGGGAAGCAAGATTCAATTAACAATTATGTTACTAACTTAACCACTGCAATGATTTGCTTAACAACCATGGCAACAATGGCCATAAAATGGAGCAAACTCACCTAACAACAACTGTATTGCTTAGCAACAGAAATCTTGGGCTTAAATTCTGGTTTTTAAGTGAGGACTGCCTGTAATGGTGAGAAGGCAGCGCTCAAAAGCGCCTGATTTTGTATCTGGCTTCTCTCGGAATGGAAAAAAATCCTTCACTGACCATGATTATACTATATTTAATTTTATGAAGAGGAAGGAAAACCTTTGCTTGGAGAAGATGAGCTCTTGCTGTGGTTTCCTAACAGAACATGGGTCCAATCAAGTGTGGAAATCCATTATATCAGTAATAGGAATTCTTACACCTTTTAAGATAGATGCCAGGATTATAATCTACATTAAAGTGGCACTCTGGCTGAAATGAATTTGCTGAAAGCCAGTCAGTAAATCAGGATCAAAAGCTGATCAAGAGGTTTTTCAGACTGTAGGAGCTCACTGACAGAAAAGCTAGCAGTACATATGCTAGGAGTGTTAAGCAGCTGTCTTTTAAGGTCAGACCATTGCTATCTAGCCAGTTATGACTCTTTCCCAGTTATTTGTCCTGGCTGGTAATAGCTATCCATCTTCTTTATTAGATTTTCATCCTACCTTTATTATCTTTATAAATAACTCAAAGCGGTGAATATATATAATATCCCTTCCTCCTATTTTCCCCACAAAAACAACCCTGTGAGGTGGGTTGGGCTGAGAGGGAGACTGGCCCAAAGTTACACAGATGGCTTTTATTTCTAAGGCAGGACTAGAAGTCACTCACTCCTGGTGTCTGGTTCAAATTCACTCAGCCAGTTTTTCTTATCTAAGACAGAATTCACAGTCTTCTGGTTTCTAGCCTGTTGCCTTAATCACTAGGGCAGGGGTCTCCAAACTTGGCAATTTTAAAACTTTGTGGACTTCACCTCCCAGAATTCCTTAGCCAGCCATGCTAGCTGGGGAATTCTGGAATTTGAAATCTAGAAGTCTTACTGTTGCCAAATTTAGAGACCTATGCACTAGAGTCTAGAGTAGACTAACCTCTCAGAGAGAAGTTTCTTTCACCACCCACTTGATCTATTGAACCTGTATTAGGAATGGCCTTCTGAATGCCAAGCACCCAGAAATGAGACTAAACATAAAAGCTGTGATTTCAATTCATCAAGATTTGATGGTATCAACTTGAAGAGCTGTGGTGACACAGTGGTTCGAATGCTGTATTGCAGGCTAGCTCTGTCCATTGCCAGGTGTTCAAATCTCACCAGCTCAAGGTTGACCCAGCCTTCCATCCTTCTGAGGTTGATAAAATGAGGACAAGAATTATTGGGGACAAGATGCCAGCGCTGCAAGCTGCCCAGAGAGTGCTGTGGAGCACTATGAAATGGTATATAAGTCTAAGTGCTATTGCTAACAGTTTATACAGTGTTTCCCCAAAAATAAGACCGGGTCTTATATTAATTTTTGCTACAAAAGACACATTTGGGCTTATTTTTTGGAATTTTTCGGGAAAATATGGAACTAAGTGCATCCATCTGCCTGACAATCTTAACTGGGGCTTATTTTGGGGGTAGGGCTTATATTATGAGCATCATGAAAAATCATGCTAGGACTTATTTTCCAGTTGGGTCTTATTTTCAGGAAAACAGGGTAGTCACCAAGATTTTTAAAAGAGAATGATAAACATGGGGAAGTTACAGAAATGTGAACTTTAGTATTGTTTTTCTCACCACAATTGTGTTTTCCCGACACCTGGCACTCCGCAGATCTCTGTAATTTTGGTCAGCTGTACACCCCCACCAAGGATGTCGTCTAATGCAGAGCAAAAGGTGACGATGAATCCTTGAGTCTGCTCTTTTTCCAACAGTTCCAGGGCTGTGCTCTTCTTAATGGTTTCTGCTTCCTCAGAAGGTTTTGCTCCATCATTTTGCTGTTCCCGTTTGATCACTTTTAAAATTTCTAGAGCATCCTCTTTAGAAATGTCAATTTCTGAAAAATCAAAACACAGAATATATTGAAATTAAAAAGAGATAGAACTACGTAACTAATAGCCACTTAGAAAGATATCTTTCTTTGGGGAATACCTACAAGAAATGTTCTAGTAGTTGAAATTTTTAACGAGATTTTTTTTTAACTTGCTTTTTAATTCCTAGAAATGTTTCAACATGTTTGTTATAACTGTATTTTTATATATTAATAAACAATTGTAGAAGAGAAGGGCAGAGCATGAATAAACAACCGGTACGAAGGAAAAATATATAGCTTTCATAAAAGTCATTGACATATTTTCTTAGGGTATTGATATATCTAAAATTCCCTTTTATTCCTCATTTTATTTCTGCTTCTTTAAACCCACCTGTTTCTTTGTTAAATGAAAACTGAAGCATGGCATGATAGCATCACCTTGTGGTTGACGAAGATAACAGTGCAAAATCCACCAGGTTTATTCTCCAATTTGTTTTGTCACCATAGACATTAATGTATCTTACATTACAGTTTATAAAATGCCATAAAAATGCAGAAAGTGACACAAGATTCTTTGAACTCATGTTAGGAATTGACTCCTTCAACAGAGGCATTTTGCTTCAGATTCATGTAGAAACCAGGGGGGGGGGATCTGTTTTAATAGATGGCCAGATCCATGATGCACTCGCTCACACATGCACATATACACACACATACTATGTGTATAGTATTAAATTATATATATATATCAGAGGTGGGTTCCTACCAGTTCGCACCAGTTCGGTAGAACCGGTTCGTCAAATTTTTGAAACCCACTACACACACACACAGAGACAGACAGACAGACTCACACAGCGAGAGAAAGGGAAAGAAAGAAAGAAAGAAATAAAAAAAGAAAAAAGAAAAAGTGAGAGAGGTGAAAGAAAAAAAGAAAAAGGGACAGAGAGACAAAAGGAAGGAAAGAGAGAGAGAGAGAGACAGAGAAAGAAAACACATAGCAATAGCAATAGCAGTAGACTTATATACCGCTTCATAGGGCTTTCAGCCCTCTCTAAGCGGTTTACAGAGTCAGCATATTGCCCCCAACAATCTGGGTCCTCATGGCCAGCAAGCCACTCCTACCAGGTCACATGGCTGGCAAGCCACTCCCACAAAGGCTACACCCAGAGTAGGTTCGAAAATTTTTTGAAACCCACCACTGATATATATAGTATACTATTACATTTTTTTTTCTGATAAATAAATGGAGACTAGTATAGATCTATTTCAAGCTATTTAGTTCTCATGAGCTAGCCATACCCTTACTGGGATTATGAATTTGGGCTATTTTATATGTTAGGCAATTATAATAACTCTAAGCCACAAGCTTACCTCCCTTATCAGCTGAGCCAGGAGAATGATTAGATGTTTTGTCAAAGCACCTAGTATGCCCAAATGTGGGAGAGCATACTGCTTCCCTTTTGCCTTTCAGCTCCACTCTAGTATACTATATATGTGCATTATATATAGTGTATATATATCTAATGTGTGGGGTTTATATTGCATATATCAGTGTTTCTCAACCTTGTCAACTTGAAGATGTCTGGACTTCAACTCCCAGAATTCCTCAGCCAGCATTCGCGAATGCTGGCTGAGGAATTCTGGGAGTTGAAGTCCAGACATCTTCAAGTTGACAAGGTTGAGAAACACTGGCATATATTATAGTATGAATGTTTCATCCATTAGAATTCAATTCCTGGGACTATATGGTAACAAGTAGCAAATAAGCAATATTGATTTTATTTCTTATGCCCAGCTAGATATTCCTATAGGGCAGCAGGAGCTGGACTTGATTGGAGAAAGACTGACTTTTTACTAATCCTTTACTGTTACTACTACCAATTTATTAAACTTCTATAACTCCGGACTCTCTGTGGCTCACAATAATATAAGAAATAATAAAAATAAAACAAAAAATCATGATAAAAATCGATGAGTGCCCCCATTCCTGATACAATATGTTTACTACTACATTCATTCACTTGTGCCAGTATACCAAAGGAGGGTGAATTAAGACCCAATCTGGGTCGGTCATCAAGATCAGAGATTTACCCTTCTATATAAATATGTGTGTGTACGTACGTACGTACACACACACACACACACACACACACAGAGTACATGTTTACTACAGTCATTCACCCATTTACTCTTCCACACAAATGGGTATGTGTGTGTATGTTTGCTATCATGCCATGCTTTAGTTTTCATTAAAAAAAACAGGAAGTTTTAAAGCAGAAATAAAATGAGGAATAAGAGGAATTTTTAGATATATCAATGCCTAAGAAAATATGTCAATTAATTTTATGAAAGCTTTATATTTTTCCTTCATACCATTGCTTATTCATGTTCTGCCCTTCTACAGTTTGTTTATCTATGTATAAAAATGGCTGTGTGTGTGTGTGTGTGTTCCAGCATAAAAGCCTCCAATTTCAATCAAACTTGGTACACAGATGACTTACTTTAAGAGCCGAGGTGGCGCAGTGGTTAGGGTGCAGCACTGCAGGCCACTTTAGCTGACTGTGATCTGCAGTTCAGCGGTTCAAATCTCACCGGCTCAAGGTCGACTCAGCCTTCCATCCTTCCGAGGTGGGTGAAATGAGGACCCGGACTGTGGGGGCAAGTTGCTGACTCAATTTGCTAAAAATTTTGTAAACCCCTTAGAGAGGGCCGATAGCCCTATGAAGCGGTATATAAGTCTAATAAATAAATAAATAAATAAGTGTCAGCAAGGATTGCATTACTGTTGCTGGTGGAAAAACAGGATATAAATGAAACCAAAAAAAGGAATTGATTGTAAATTCAATAATGGCAGCCAGATTAGGGATGGCTAAATAAATAAATACTTTGTGGAGACAAATCCTGTGGGGGTAAGACACCCCTAAAACCCTGTGGGGCGAGTGTTCTGTTAAGAAACAGCCTGTTATTTCTTAAAATAGCTTCTACTGTACTGACTTCTACTGTACAGCGCAGTGGAGTTGCCATGGTGACGGCTTCACAGTACTCCACAAGAGGGCTCCCTCTGGTAAGGGGGAAAAATCCAACATGAGAAATTAAGTTTGGTTTGGACATTTCCCCTCTATAAATAAATACCGGGGCAGCGCCGGGTTATCGCTAGTTGTATAATATACAACAAAAGCACACACTCAGAGATCTACTTCTAGTGAATATAGCTAAGAGAATTTTAGGGAGGGGGAATGTTATATAAAGTTATGCATGTCAAACATACACACACACATACATGCACACAATTTTAAGGGGCTCCAAAAAAAATCTCCTCCACCGCCACACAAAGCTCTGGCTGACAAGAAGCGGGATTGTTAAATCCTCTCACGAAAAAAGGTGTTCGGTTTACTTAAAAGGCCCAGAAACCCATCCGAGTTCAAAAACTTTCTCCCGAAAAAGACATCAAGCGATTCAAAAGACGGAGGACAAGAAGACGAAACCCTCCCTGTGGAGATTAAGGTGGTCGTGAGGAAAGATCCGAAGAATAAAGTTCAGTTTGACCCAAATTGGCGAAGTTGGTTTTTTGGCGGGAAAACCGGTTTTCCCTCAGCCCGCCGCGATACCTTTGCTCAGCTGGCAAGGCCCGACCTCCAGCACCTCTTGGGCGGTTTGGAAACCGGCGGCCGTTAGCTTCGCCCGCCAAGCCGGCGGTAAGGGGAAGGTGCCCAAATCCCTGAGCTCCATGAGGGAAAAGAACGGGGATCGTCCATGCTTCAACGCCTTCCTGAGGCGCTGGACTTCAACTCCCAGAAACCTCCCGGATAGTGCGCCTGCGCCGAAGAAATAACCCAGGGGGGCGTGATTGGAATCCAGCTACTGGCGGGGGCGGCGGAGGGCTTTCCGCTTTAGGCCCGCTGGAGTGAGCTGGAGAGGATTCTGGGAGTTGAAGTTCCAATCCCTTGCGGAGGTAACAGCTTCTCGACATGCTCACTCAAGCAGACGACCGCTGGAAAGGATTCTGGGAGTTGAAGTCCAGACCATTGCTGAGACGACAATGCGCGCGCATCCCGAACGGGATTCTGGGAGTTGAAGTCGAACTATGGTGCAGTCTCACCACCTGCTTAGTGACCAAATGGCACTGAAAAAAGTGACCGGTGAGTGTTTTTCACACTTATGGCCGGTGCAGCAGAGCCAAAAATTCAAATGCTTTCTAACTGATTTATGAGGTTGCAGAGGTCACTTTTTGCAGAGTTCCAAAAAGTAAAAGTCAATGGAGACGCCAGCTTCACTTAACGACCATGTTATCAAGTTCACAACGGCAAGGATTCACTTGTGGCAAGAAAAGGTTGCAAAATGGGGCAAAATTGGATAGGTGCCTGGATAAGGAACCAGACCCAGACAACAAAAAATGCAGTAAAATATGCAAAGTTTCAAATCCAACAGAATGCTTCCTCCAGAGAGAAACTCTGTGGCACTCGCAAGCTTCTTCCATTGGTACAAAATAATAATAATAATAGAACATCTATTAATCGAAGTAAAGAACAAAAATCTACTGAAGGCCCAACAGACGAAACAAGAATACAGAAAAGATGTGATAAAATCAAGAATGGAGAGTTGGCAGAACAAAGCACTGCATGGCCAATTTCTGGAAAAAATAAAAGATAAAGTGGACAGTGAACAAACTTGGTTATGGTTAACAACAGGTACATTAAAGAAAGAAACAGAGTCACTAATCCTGGCTGCGCAAGAACAAGCTATCCGCACAAATGCCATTAAGGCCAAAATCGAAAAATCCTCTGATGATGCCAAATGCAGACTTTGCAAAGAAACTGTTGAAACTGTTGATCACATACTCAGCCGCTGTAAAAAAATCGCGCAGACTGATTATAAATTGCGGCACAATTCAGTAGCACAAATGATCCATTGGAATTTGTGCAAAAATTATAATATTAAAACAGCAACAAACTGGTGGGAACATCAGCCTGAAAAAGTCACCGAAAATCAGATGGTCAAGATCTTGTGGGATTTCCGTATACAAACCGACAAAATACTGGCGCATAATACACCAGACATCACACTGGTTGAGAAAAATAAGGTCACAATCATAGACATCGCAATACCAGGTGATAGCAGGGTCGCCGAGAAGGAACATGAAAAAATCGCAAGATACCAGGACTTAAAAATCGAAATTCAACGACTATGGCACAAACCAGCAGTGATAATTCCAGTGGTAATTGGCACACTGGGTGCTATTCCAAAAGCACTGGAATTACATTTAAAACAGTTAAAAATTGACAAAATCACCATCAGTCAAATGCAAAAAGCCGCACTGCTTGGAACTGCACGCATATTACAAAAATACGTTATGATGTCCTAGGCCCCTGGGTGGGGCCCGACTAGTAACCAATGCCAAATCCGGCGAAACAACTGGCCGCTGTGATACAATTGTATAATAATAATAATAATAATTATTATTATTATTATTATTATTATTTTACAAGATACATCCACAAATTGCAGCTTCTTGCAATAACACCAGCAGAACTGCAAAAAACCGCGCCACTCGGAACATCTTATATTTGAAGAAGGTCCTTGGTTGATACCTAGGACGCTGGCAGCAAACCGTATCAACCATTAGCACCAGTCACTGGTATTTGCAATGCATTTTTGAATGTTCAGTTGGCTGAGTTTCATGTTTAATGAATAAAGTATATAAATGTGCAGAGTTTTGAGTCCTTTCTACCTTCTCTGAATCAGCTGGACTTGATAACCCATGTTTTTAAAGCCCAAAATTCTTGCCTAGCCCAAACCTGGCATTTAAAGATAGAACTGGCCTGAATATGGAAGTTCTACTTAACTCTCTCTCTCCCTCCCTCCCTCCCTCTTTTTGTCTCCCTCCCTTCTCTCCATCCCTCCGTCTCTTCTCTCCATTTGTCCCCCCTCCTCCTCTTCTCTATCTCTCCCTTCTCTTCATTTTTCTCTCTTTTCCCTCCCCTCTTCTCTCCCCCTCCCTCTCTCTCTCCATTTCTCCCTTTCTTCCTCCCTCTCTCTATTTTTACTTCTCTGTTTGTCTCTGTAGATATTCTCCATCATCCGGCCCCAAAGATGCTTTTTTTCAAGAGGCAACTGGATTTTTTTTTGTTTTTTCTTTGAAGACTTTTTCCTTCCCATCCAAGAAGCTTCTTCGGCTCTGACTGGATCCCCCCACCATCCAGGTAGAACTGAAGAAACTTCTCTTGGGTGACGGTTTGCGAAAATACACCAGATTGAGGAAAATGTGTACCTATAACAACGGAAAGAGAGGATGGAGAGAGGAATAGAAGGAAAAGTAGAAAGAGGAGAGGAGAAAGGAAAGGAAAAGAAGAAAGGGGAAAGGAGAGGAAGAAATGGAGGGGAAGTAAGAGTAAGTAGGAAAGGGAAGAGGAGGAGAGGAAGGGGGGAGAGGAAGGGAAAGGAGAGGGGGAAAGCAGTAGAGAAGGAGAGAAGAAGGGAGGGAAGGAGAAAGGAAGGAGAAGAAGTAAGGTTGTTGTAAAACAAGATGGGTGCAGGGCAGGGGTGACCAAACTTGGGAACTTTTAAGACTTGTGGACTTCAACTCCCAGAATTCCCCAGCCAGCATGGGGAATTCTGGGAGTTGAAGTCCAGAAATCTGGCTGGCTGGGGAATTCTGTGAGTTGAAGTCCACAGGTCTGGCTGGCTGGGGAATTCTGGGAGTTGAAGTCCACAGGTCTGGCTGGCTGGGGAATTCTGGGAGTTGAAGTCCACAAGTCTGGCTGTGTGGGGAATTCTGGGAGTTGAAGTCCACAGGTCTGGTTGGCTGGCTGGGTGGGGAATTCTGGGAGTTGAAGTCCAGAAGTCTGGCTGGCTGAGGAATTCTGGGAGTTGAAGTCCAGAGGTCTGGCTGGCTGGGGAATTCTGGGAGTTGAAGTTTAGAAGTCTGACTGGCGAATTCTGGGAGTTGAAGTCTATAGGTCTGACTGGCTGGGGAATTCTGGGAGTTGAAGTCCAGAAGTCTGGCTGGCTGGGGAATTCTGGGAGTTGAAGTCCATAAGTCTTAAAGTTCCCAAGTTCGGACACCCCTGGTGTAGGGGATGGCAGGAAAGTAATCTCGATTACATTTTTAACTTTAATTTCAGGAGGAGGAACCGATTGTTATAAATATTAAAAGATAATATGTATTATGAGATCGTATATCTGTGAATGTATGCATGAAAAATAAAAAAATAAAAACTTTTTTTTTAAAGAAGCTTCTGGAAGAAGTGAAACGTCTTCAAAGAAAAAAACCAAGAAAGTCCAATTGCTTCTTGGGGGAAAAAAAAGCACCTTTATGTCCACAATTTCATTATCCTCCTTTTTAAAATGATTGTCAGCCGCCTAGACCAGCCCCAGGGCGAAACAGCCGGCAAATAAATTAAAATGTAAGGTGCCAGCTGTTTCCCCCAGCCACTGAAATGCCAAAGGGAGTGAGACTCTAGATGAGGCTTGCAAAACAATAATGTTTCTAACACTATGAAGATCTGTGCAAGCTGTGTAAAGGCTATAAGAAGTTTGTCAAAGTTGTTTTTTCCACGCCTGGAGGGTGAATCTCTCTCTCTCTCTTTCTCTCTTTCTCTCTCTCTCTCTGTTAAGGTGGGAGACAAAAACATCTTTTTGCTTTCTGCAGAAAATAAAAACTGATTATCAGTAGCCTCGTTGTTCCGAGTGTCATTGGAATTATCAGATTCTGAGCTGAATTCAAAAACCTTACTGTTCCTTTCTCTATGGGGCCTGATATTCCCGTGTAACAATTTCTTCTGCGTTTTCAAGAATGTGCCTAGCTTCGAAGCCAAGAATAGAAGCTGACACCAGATAAGCCGAGGTGGCGCAGTGGTTAAATGCAGCACTGCAGGCTACTTCAGCTGACTGCAGTTCGGCTGTTCAAATCTCACCCGCTCAAGGTTGACTCAGCCTTCCATCCTTCCGAGGTGGGTAAAATGAGGACCCGGATTGTTGTTGGGGGCAATATGCTGACTCTGTAAACTGCTTAGAGAGGGCTGAAAGCCCGATGAAGCGGTATATAAGTCTAACTGCTATTGCTATTGCTATAATATTTGCAGTAATGCCATCCCAGTATGAAGGCTCCAATTTGCTAGGCTAGAAAACAACTCATTTCTGACAGTATACAAGAATACAAGCAGGAGCAAATATAGATTCATATTGATTCCTATACTCCGTCATAACAATGAATGAATTAATAACGTGTTTTTTTTTTAAAGAAATCCCCCAAATGGTGGGAAACAGGCATGCCTTTCTAATGGCAACCGACTTCTTCTGTCAGGTGTGCAGAAATCGCAGAGACGGTTTTTGCAAAAAAAATGCTTCGCTGCCACACATTTGTGCAACCCCAATTCCGCACGCTTTTCCCGTGCAAACACAGCCTGGGGTGCAAATCTTTGTACGCACCCAACCCGGGGGTGCAAATCTTTGCACGCACCCTTCCGCACGCTTTCCCCGTGTAAACACAACCCGGGGATGTAAATCTGTGCAAACACAAGGGGGTGCAAATCTTTGCCAAGGTGGCGCGGTGGTTAAATGCAGCACTGCAGGCTGACTGCTAGATCAGCAGTTCAGCGGTTCAAATCTCACCGGCTCAGGGTTGACTCAGCCTTCCATCCTTCCGAGGTGGGTAAAATGAGGACCCGGATTGTTGTTGGGGGCGATATGCTGACTCTGTAAACCGCTTAGAGAGGGCTGAAAGCCCTATGAAGCGGTATATAAGTCTACTGTTATTGCTATTGTTATTGCTATTATTGCTATTCCGCACGCTTTCCCCGTGCAAACACAACCCGGGGGTGTAAATCTGTGCAAACACAACCCGGGGGTGCAAATCTTTGCACGCACCCTACGGAGGGGGGATGCGTGTGGAATCGCACCCCGATTTCGCTCTGCTCCACCTTCCTTCCCGCCTCCTCGTTTGCAAGCAGTTACGCAGCGGGGAAGAGAACGCGGTGACGGCATCCGCCGGCCTCAACTGAAATCCTCGGCAGTTGGGGTTAAAAAAGCAAAAGTCAGCCGCCGAGGTGCGTGGGGTGACCGGGAGAAAGGAGGGAGCGGGGCGAATGGAGGTTTTCTTTTTTGCGGGGAAGGGGGACGAAGCGGAGAAGCGGAGCGGGGCTGGTGGCGCAGAGAGAGATCGGAGATCTGTTTGGGGGTGGAGGGGGGGAGAGGAGAGAAAGGGTTAGGGTTAGGGTTCAGCCCACGCGGTACCCCCAACATGTTAACCAAAGCCGGAGAAGGCAACAGCCCTAGAGATGAAAAAAATCCCGAAATCATGAAGATGGGGAGGGGGCGACAATCCGGAATAAAACTTCCTAAAATTTAGGAACTCAATATAAAGTTTTTACCCTCCTTCTGATCTGCGCCCTAACTGAGCCTAGAGTCGTTTTGGATAGTGAGATGGGCGGTGATTGATTGATTGAGGGGCGGGGAAGATCGATAGGTAGGTAGATATAGATAGGAGAGACAGGTGAGGATGGAGAGAGAGAGAGAGAGAGAGGGAGAGATGGATAGAGATGTGGCTGATAGAAGACAGAGATGGAGAGATGATGATGAATAGATAGAGATGGAGAAAGGTATGTAGATAGATGGATGAATGGATAGATAAGATAGATATGGAGAAATGGATAGACATGGATGGATGGTTGGAGAGAGAGAGAGAGAGATGTGGATGCATTGATAGATATGGATGGATGGATGGATAGATAGATAGATACATACATACATACATACATACATAGGTAGATGATAGATAGATAGATAGATAGATAGATAGATAGATAGATAGATAGATACATACATACATACATACATACATATATACATATAGAGGTAGATGATAGATAGATAGATAGATAGATAGATAGATAGATAGATAGATAGATAGATAGATGATAGATACATACATACATACATATATACATATATACATATAGAGGTAGATGATTGATAGATAGATAGATAGATAGATAGATAGATAGATAGAAGATAGATAGATAGATAGATAGATAGATATAGATAGAGGTAGATGATAGATACTGAGAGATATAGATACAAACATAGACTGATAGATAGATGATAGACAGATAGATAGAGACAGAGCTAGATATAGATATAGAAGATAGAGAAATAGATGATAGATAGATAGATGATAGATAGGTAGATAGATGATAGGTAGATAGGCAGACAGACAGACAGACAGACATGAATGTATTGACAGATATGGATGGATGGATGGACAGATAGATAGATATGGTAGATAGGTAGGTAGGTGGGTAGATAGATATGAAGATGATAGATAGATAGATAGATAGATAGATAGATGATTGATAGATAGATAGATAGATAGATATGAAGATGATAGATAGATAGAAGATAGATAGATAGATAGATAGATAGATAGATAGATAGATAGATAGATAGATAGATGATAGATAGATGACAGACAGACAGACAGACGTGGATGTATTGACAGATATGGATGGATGGATGGACGGACAGATAGATAGATATGGTAGATAGGTAGGTAGGTAGGTAGGTAGGTAGGTAGATAGATAGATAGATAGGAAGATGATAGATAGATAGATAGATAGATAGATAGATAGAGATAGAAGATAGATAGATGATAGATAGATGATAGGTAGACAGACAGACAGACAGACGTGGATGACAGGTATGGATGGATGGACGGACAGATAGATATGGTAGATAGATAGATAGATAGATAGATAGATAGATAGATAGATAGATAGATAGATAGATAGATAGAGATAGAAGATAGATAGATAGATTATAGGTAGACAGACAGAAAGACGTGGATGTATTGACAGATATGGATGGATGGACGGACAGATAGATAGATATGGTAGATAGATAGGTAGGTAGGTAGGTAGGTAGGTAGGTAGGTAGGTAGGTAGATAGATAGATAGATAGATAGATAGATAGATAGATAGATAGATAGATAGATAGATGATAGATAGATAGATATGGTAGATATGGTAGATATGGTAGGTAGGTAGGTAAGTGGATATGGTAGACAGATGAATAGATGGATGGATATGGAGGGATAGATAGATAGTAGATAAACAGATTTGTAGTGAGAGTGATGCAATAGATGTATGAATGACTAGAGGTAGATATAGATATAACATACCAATCCCTTTTAGGCTAAACTTTCCTAATTTATTAAATTAAATGTCATGATCGTATTAAAAGGCCTAAGATCGGGAAAGCTGGATATTTTATAAGGCTGTACTGGAAATCTCCTTCCTAGTCTAGAGATTGCATCAAAACCCTCGCCCGCTATTTGTGCACCCCACAGCCATTCTCATGATTTCTGCTCATTTATTTTCTCGGCCTTTCGGAAGGATCGTTTGAATGCCCTCCAGAACCCCCAATGCCCCTTTTCCCTCTACCCATTTACACGTGTGTTCTAAACACACACACACACACCGTGAGAAAAAACGGGTGTATCCCAACGACACGAGAAACCCTGGACGCTGGAAACTTCCCCAGTCTTGCTCCCCACCTCGAGGGTCCGATTGGGGAGTCGCGCGCACGCGCAGACACGAGTTAAATGCGTTCACACGACCCAGAGGTTCATGGAAGCTTGCAAAGGGGATGATCTTTGGCAAAGGGGCCTTTTTAATGTCTCTTTCCCCTCCCCATTTTCAGGGAGCATGGCCCATACCCTTCCTGTTCCCTGCCCGGTCAAACTCGGGACAGTGAAAGTCGAGAGTCCCGAAGCTCGTCTACATGACTACGTCAAGCAAGGCAACTACGTCAAAGTGAAGAAGCTACTCAAGAAAGGTAACGGGAGGTTGGGTGTGAGCAGGAGGGGGCGTGCAAAAGGAGAGGCGGGCGTGTTTTGCGCCGTTGCTTCGCTTTCATGTTGCAAACTGGCGGGTCAATCCTGTTTTCTTCCAAAGGCGTTTTCTCTAGCAAAGATTTAACAAGAGTTGGAAGGGACCTTAGAGGTCATCTGGTCCAGGGTACTGCCACCTGCAGCTCTGGAGCTGCATGTGGCTCTTTCATCCCTCGGCTGTGGCGCCCTGTCGCTCAAAATACATGTCACAACTGCCTAATCTTAAGCATAGGCTATCTGTAATTTCTTAGTCCCATATTTGTTTTGTATATAGTCAATCCATTTTTTCCAGTCTCGTTTATATCTCTCATTTGAATGGTCTTTAAGATATGCCGATATTTTCGCCATCTCGGCTAGGTTTGTGACTTTCAATGTCCATTCTTGAGTTGTAGGCAAGTCTTCCTTCTTCCAGTATTGCGCCACCAACAGTCTTGCTGCCGTTATTAGGTGCAGAACCAAATTAGTCTCTACCACTGTAAAGTCCGTACATATACCTAGTAAAAATAACTGGGGAGTAAACTTTATCCTTCTTTTAAAGATATTTTGCATAATCCACCACATTTTTATCCAAATGCCTTAACCTTTTGACAAGTCCACCATATATGAAAATATGTAGCATCGAGAGAACCACATCTCCAACATTTAGGCTGTACATTCGGTACATAGAAGCCAGCTTTCTAGGATCTAAGTGCCATCTATAAAACATCTTATAAAAATTTTCTCTCAGGTTTTGTGCTTGTGTGAATTTTACATTTCTTACCCAGATTCTTTCCCATATGTCCAACACTATTGGTTCTTCAATATTTTGAGCGCATGTGGCTCTTTCATCCCTCGGCTGCGGCGCCCTGTCGCTCAAAATACGCGTCACAACTACCAATGTGCAATATCCACCGGCACGCGATTTATTGAGGTTTTCGACCCATCTTCCTCCACCACCACCCCGGAGTTCAAAATGTTTTCGTTGCATGCAGAAATAAAAATTTGTTTTCCCGGCAAGCAGAAATCGTTGATTTCATAAATGCAACACGCTATAGTTTTTTTTTTTTAATCCTGTTGGAAGAAATGTCCTTCTGGGTTCCGAGGTGGCGCAATGGTTAGAGTGCAGCACTGCAGGCTACTTCAGCTGACTGCAGTTCAGCAGTTCGGCTGTTCAAATCTCACCGGCTCAAGGTTGACTCAGCCTTCCATCCTTCCGAGAATGAGGACCCGGATTGTTGTTGGGGGCAATATGCTGACTCTGTAAAACCGCTTAGAGAGGGCTGAAAGCCCTATGAAGCGGTATATAAGTCTAACTGCTATTGCTATTGCTATTCACTTCCAAGTGGGGAAAAAGACACTGGAGACACGGAGGCTGCTTGCAAAGATGGTTTAATGGTGGACAAGATCTGGCTTGAGCTCCTGAACAGAAAAAGGGGAATTAGATGCTTCCAGATGTTGGGTGAAGAAGAAGAGAGAGAAGGAGATGCTGAAAGTCCCTGGCTTTATGCCCTCTCTGGCCTTTGATGTTGATCTTGCGTTCTGCTTGGTTGTCAGACTCCCATGGGGCCATGCAGGGGCAACTCTCTAGGCTGTACTTCGAGTCCAGGTTTGGTTGAGCATCGCTTCTTCCCAGGTGCCCTGTGGTGAGATGGCTAAAGGGCTAATCCTATCATGCCTTAATGCCATCCCGCTGGAGCCGAAGGGGGATATCTTTGTTATGTAGAATAGACTGACCCAGGCCTTTTTTTTTAAAATGGCCCATCGGCAAAGGTGGGGGCTATTAAGAGTGAGTCTGCTTCGTGCCTAAAAACATGTTTTCTCCACTTCTGATCCAGGGAATGGTAAATGGTAAATGGTAAATTTATTTATAGGCCGCCCTTTTCCCTGGGGAGACTCACAACAGATAGGGCGGGAAGACACACAATGACATATATAAATAACATATAATTAAAATAAAAGCAACATTCATTCATCATTCGGGTGGGGACAGACTATAATCTTTAACCCCAGGCCTGACGGGATAGCCAGATCTTGAGGGCTATGCGGAAGGTCTGGAGGGTGGTGAGGGTACGAATCTCCACGGGGAGATCGTTCCAAAGGGTCGGAGCTACTACTGAAAAGGCTCTATTCTGCCTTTTTTCAATATTTCCCAGGAGATTTCATTTCTCTGCCGGAGGGATAGGTTTTTAACTCCCTACAATGCATAGCCTCAAGGTAAAAACATAATATAGGCAGTGCTACCTTCACTTTAGATCAGTGTTTCTCACCTTGTCAACTTGAAGATGTCTGGACTTTAACTCCCAGAATTCCCCAGCCAGCGAATGCTGGCTGGGGAATTCTGGGAGTTGAGGTCCAGACATCTTCAAGTTGACAAGGTTGAGAAACACTGCTTTAGATAGTCAAAAGGGTTTTGTGGCTCCAGGTGTTTCCTTTTCTGTGGGAGACAGGTTCCAAAATCACTCTTGGAGCCTTTAAAGTTGCCAATCCCTGATTAGTTCAAACCCCACTTTGCTCAAGCAGGGGACACGTGAAATGCATTTAGACACGGGTGCCTCGTTGTGTTGTTGTTGTTTTCCTGAGCTCGCGGAAGCAGAAAGGGCCTTGCACACAGGGCTTGCATGCTATTTGCGCTGCCCAATTGCAAGGTGGATTTCGGCGCGGCAGGATTCGGGAATTTTTGCGTGGCGCATCGCTTTTTACTTTCCAAAACCGGTGCTCGGATGCAACCTTCTGCCCTCCCATTCTTGCCTTTGCCCGGGTCCCCCCCAAAATCTGCGGGAGTGTTTTCCTTTATTTTTTGCACGCATGGTCCTGATTTACGGTGAAGGCTAGAAGAAAAAAAAGGGGGTTTGAAGGATGGCGAAGGACGTGGAATCCGCAGACTGTAAACGGGGCACTATCAGTTCACCAGATAATAGAATGATTGAATGAGCTGGAAGGGGCCTTGCAAGGTCTTCTAGTCCAGCCCCCCCTCCTCCCACTCAAACATAAATGATGCACCCCAGGGGTGATGCAATGGAGAGTTGCCATAGGTTGACAAGTATCCAGCTATAATGTGATTTTTTAAAATTCCTTTTTCATATGTCTTAGTTTGGGGATCAGCTGAGATCAGAAGTTATGAATTGGGTATGAATCCAGGTGCAATAAAAATTAAGAAGGTTGGTTTTCCCACTGGTGTGGGCATGTATTGTTTAAGAAACAAAAATTATTATTATTATTATTATTATTATTATTATATTATATTATTATTATTATTATTATTATTGTACAATTGTATCACAGCGGCCAGTTGTTTCGCCGGATTTGGCATTGGTTACTAGTCGGGCCCACCCAGGAGCCTAGGACGTCGTAACGTATTTTCGTAATATGCGTGCAGATCCAAGCAGTGCAGCTTTTTGCATTTGACTGATGGTGATTTTGTCAATTTTTAACTGTTTTAAATGTAATTCCAGTGCTTTTGGAATAGCACCCAGTGTGCCAATTACCACTGGAATTACCACTGCTGGTTTGTGCCATAGTCGTTGAATTTCGATTTTTAAATCCTGGTATCTTGCGATTATTATTATTATTATTATTATTATTATTTTAATAACAATTATAGTCAAATGAAAATGGATATATGATGATGGTGACATGTATGAATATTTGAGTTAAAATGCTCGAGTTAATATGAATTATGTTTGTTGACTGTGGAAGAGATGCGCAAAAGTCTATTTGTAACCAACTGATACACTTTCTATAGCATGTAAAGAAGGATGTTGTATTTGTTTTAAATTAAAATTTTTTAAAAAAATTAATAATAATAAAAAAATTAAGAAGGTTGGTTTTGCTGATCCCCAATGCAAATCCCAGAATTGCACCAAATCCTGCCTCTTCTTATTGGCAAAGTTTGCAAAACTTACTTGAATTGAATTTGAAGGCATTCATTGCAATAGACGCGCGCATGGAAGGCATTGAAAGCGAGTTAATGAAGCTCCGCCCCTAAATGAAACCTGATTGGTTGTCCCGTTTCCCCGATGCAAATCTAAAAACCAGGAGGCCTTATGGGCTCTCTCGTGTTTTGTTTTTGCGAATAACATACCCTCCGGATCAATATTTTTCAAAATAAATTCCGCGGGTTGTGTTAGAGACTTATTAGTGCGGAGGCAACGGAGGACGCGGCGCAGCATTGGTGATTACAGTGTCGGTCGCTGTGACCTGAAGAGCCGTCGCTGCGGGTGACGCCGTGGAAGCGACGGAGGGTTCGTTAAGACTATACTTTCAGGGATCATTTCTATAGTATCCAACTAGAGAAATGCACTCGAAAGTGATCAGCTGAGCAAGCCACGAGGAGGAGGCGTAGTGTTCTCTCCTGAGCGCGAAGCCAGCAGGCGGTGCTACTTTCACGTGGCTGCTGCCTGCTATTGATGACCGTTCCGCCTCTTCCTTGCGGAGAGGCTGGAGGGAGAGAACGCAGTCTGAGTGGTTTGCTCGCTTCCCCCACCCCTTTTTTAACAGTGAAATGAAAGAAAAATGTTGTTCTGTAATAATCTCGCGCATGCTCGTTCTTGCGTTTCCCCCGGTTAAATTCCCACTCTGAATTGAAAGCAAGTGGCGGATGCCATTAATGTCCTTTAAAATTGTCTGTGCGGATTGCCATTCTTTTTTTTGAAGAAATTCCATCGTTTTATTTGTTGTATTCAACCTGCACACAGACCTTTTGCAATCTTTCAGGAGAAAACCCACTTTTCCAACAGGTTTTTTAAAAAAAAAAAAACGTTTGCCATTTTTAAGAGGCTGGGATTTCCCCATCCGGTCGGCTGGCTTAGAGGATTCTGGGAGTTGAAGTCCGCACGTGTTAAAAAGTTCTGAAATCCGAGAAACTCTTTTAACACGTGCTTCCGGGTTCTGCGAATGGGTAACCCATTCACATATTTGCAGTATAAGTATCATCTTTATTATCATCGTACTTAAATATGACGAAATTGGTTGTGGTTCAATTAATTGAAATTAGTCCAGGTCTTATGGATTTTGATAGCTTTTAAAAGAATGTAAGAATTTGTTTTTTTTTTGTTTTTTCTTTTCTTTTTATTTTATCAATTTCATATATACATTCACAATTATATGATCTCATAACTGTTATTAATAATATGTGTTTATAACAATTTTTTCCCTACAGTTGACAATATACTTGAAGATTGCTTTTTTAACATCCCATAGATCCATTCTTATCTTACAACGGTCCTACTTCTTCCCTCCCTCCCGTCCCTCTTTCCTTCCCTCTTTCTTCTCTCCTACTTCCCTTCATCCCTCTTCATTCCCTCCCTCATTTCCCCTTCCACTCCCTTCCTCCCTCCTCCTTCCTCCTTCTCTCCCTTCTCTCCTCCCCTCCTTCCTTCCTCATGCTTCCTCCCTCCTCTCCTCCCCCTTTCTACCCACATTTCTTCTCTTTCTTATCTCCTTCATTCCTTACTTCCTTCCTTCACTTCTCTCTTCCCTTCCTCCCCTTTACCCTTCCCCTCTTCTTCCCATACTTCCCCTCTTTCCTACTCTTAGAATGTAAGAATTTGATTCACAGTCCCGATCTTAAGAATTGCAAAAATCTTCAAAGATTAAGAATTTAAATTCTAAAGAACGGTCTGTGAGGATATCATTTCTCTTCTGTTTTAGCAATTCTTTAGCACTTATCTTTTCATGTCTTGGACAATAAAGAATTCCATTCCTTTCCTTTATTTTATTTTTATTTTACTTTGTTTTATTATTTGGTTTTATTTTGTTTTATTATTTATTTATTTTATTTTATTTATTTTATTATATTTATTTATTTATTTTATTATTTTATTATTTCCTTATTTATTTATTTATTTATTTATTTATTTATTATTTTATTTATTTTATTTATTTTATTATTTATTTTATTTTATTTATTTATTTTATTTATTTTATTATTAATATTTTATTATTTATTTTAAATTGTTTATTGTGTAAATCTGCCCAAACCAGTACATTCATTAAGTGGAAGCAAAGTTTTGTAGGGTATTTTTAACCTCTGCAACTTTTAAGACAGTGTTTCTCAACCTTGGCAACTTGAAGATGTCCGGACTTCAACTCCCAGAATTCCCCAGCCAGCTGGCTGGGAATTCTGGGAGTTGAAGTCCGGACATCTTCAAGTTGCCAAGGTTGAGAAACACTGTTTTAAGATACTGGGACTTCCACTCCAGAATTCCTCACCCCCAGGATGCTGAATCAGGGATTCTGGGAGATGAAGTCCACAGGTGTTAAAAGTTCTGAATCCAAGAAACTCTTAACATGTACTTCCAGGTTCTGCTACTGGGTAACCCATTCACATGGTTCCTAGTCCAGGTTATAAGATATTATGAATTCTTAAGATAGAATTTAAGAATTTAAATTTCTACAGAATTTTCTGGAAGGATTATCATTCCTTTTCTCTTTTAGCAGTGCATTAATTGAGTGGAAGCGGAAGTTTCACAGGACCTTGTTGGGAAAGGATATTTTTAACCTCTGCAACTTTTAAGAGGTCAGGACTTCCACTCCCAGAAATTCTGGATGCTGACTAGGGGATTCTGGGAGTTGAAGTCCACACATGTTGCTGAGTTTGAGAAATTTGTTACGTGTGCTCCCAAGTTCTGCTGATGGGTCCCTCATTCACACATTCGCAGTCTAGGTCAGCAGAAGACTCAAAATCACCTAGGCACAACCAGTTCTTTGGAATACAAGTAGTCCTCGACTTATGACCATGTTTCAGACTTAGAACCATTGCAGCATCCTCATGGTTACATGACCAGAATTCAGATGCTTGGCCAGTGACTCGTAGTTATGACGCTTACGGTGTCCCAGGGTCATACATACGGTAGGCAGTCCTGCAGTTAACGACCACAATGAGGCCAAAGAAGGCATGTTGTGAAGTGAGTGAGAACATTTGTGAAGCGAGTTCCATTTGATGGCTTTTCTGGCCACCGTTGTTAAGTGAATCATTGCATTTGTTAAGTCAGGAGCAGTGTCGTTAAGTGAATCTGGCTTCCCCATTGACTTTGTCCCCCTTATCTAATCTCTTGTCTGTCTGTCTATCTATCATCACCCTCTTTCTTCCTCTATCTCTTCGGCCTGCATGTCAATCTATCTAATCTATGTACTTACCTATCTACCTATCACCCTGTCTTATCTATCTCTTTTCTATCTATCATCTACCTACCTACCTACCTACCTACGTACTTATCTATCCCTATCCCCCCTATCTATCTCTTGCCTGCCTGCCTGCCTGCCTGCCTGCCTGCCCATCCAATATTCTGCCCGCCTCTGCATTTCTGTTGGGCGAAGTCTCCATTAATCAGATCCACTTACGGCATTAAGCTACACCGCATGTTTTGCAAGCAGTTGCCCTGTTCCCTGATGCAAAGCGATGACCAGGGGAATTATGGGTATTGCGCGGATTGCTGAACATATACGCTCCGGAACAGTATTTTTCTACATAAATTCTCTGGGATTTCCAAAATGTATTACTGGCTGTGGAGGAAACAGAGGCCGCGAAGCAGAATTTGTGGTTAAGGGAGGCAGTTGCCGTGACCTGAAGAGGGGTGGCTGCGGGTGAGGCCGTGGAGGCGCTGGGAGGTCCATTAAGACTATACTTTCAGGGATCATTTCTATAGTATCCAACTAGAGAAATGCACTCGAAAGTGATCAGCTGAGCAAGCCACGAGGAGGAGGCGTAGTGTTCTCTCTGAGCGCGAAGCCAGCAGGCGGTGCTACTTCATGTGGCTGCTGCCTGCTATGGATGACCGTTCCGCCTCTTCCTTGCGGAGAGGCTGGAGGGAGAGAACGCGTCTGAGTGTTTGCTCGCTTCCCCACCCCCTTTTTTAACTGAGTGAAATGAAAGAAAAATGTTGTTCTGCAGTATAGCATTCCTGTGCTTGGTTATTTCAAGCCTTTTTTTAAAAAAACTCATTGTGAAATAGATACAGATAGTCCTTGATTTACAACAGTTTACTTAGTGACAATGGCAACTGAAAAAATGTGACTTATGTGACAGAGCCGAGGTGGCGCAGTGGTTAGGGTGCAGTACTGCAGGCCACTTCAGCTGACTGCTAACTGCAGTTCGGCAGTTCAAATCTCACCGGCTCAGGGTTGACTCAGCCTTCTGTCCTTCCGAGGTGGGTAAAATGAGGACCCAGACTGTGGGGGCAATATGCTGACTCTGTAAACCGCTTAGAGAGGGCTGAAAGCCCTATGAAGCGGTATATAAGTCTAACTGCTATTGGTATTATGACTGTTTCCCCACACTTAAGACCATTGCAGCATTCCCCATCATCACGTGATCAAAATTCAGATGCTTGGCAACTGGTTCATACTTACGACTGTTGGTTGCGGTGTCCGGAGGATCATGCATTCCGCTTTTACGACCTTCTGACCAGCAAAGGCAATACAGGAACCAGATTCCACTTAACTACTGAGTTACTAACTTATCAACTGCCGTGAATCACTTAACGGCCATGGCAAGAAAGGTTGTAAAATGGGGCAAAACTTGCTTAACAAATGTTTCACTTGACAACAGGTAGTCCTAGACTTAGAGTAGTTTGTTTAATGGCCAAAGTTTTAACGCCCCCCCCAAAAAGCGACTTGCAACCGTTTTCCACACGTACGACCGTTGCAGAATCCCACATGGTCATGTGATCAAAATTCAGATGCTTGACAACTGACTCAGATTTATGACGATTACCGTGTCCTGGGATTGTGTGTTCCTATCTTGCGATCTTCTGAAAACCAAAGTCGATGGGGAAGCCTGATTCATTTAACGGCCATATTACAAACTTAACAACTGCAGTGACTCACTTAACAACTGTGGTAAAAAAAGGTCGTAAATGGGACAAACCTCACTTAACATATGTCTGACCTAATACCACACCACACCAACCTGTTTGCACATGGAAGGATTCGTTTTAGCGGTTGTGTTCACACACCACATATTCATAAACACTTGTTTTTATTTACTACTAGCCGATAACCGGCGTTGCCCGGGAATTTCTTTATAGCTAAATTTTGATCATGTGACCACAGGGGGGGGCTGCACGGTCTTAAGTGTGAAAAATGTCACAGCTCACTTTTTCCAGTGCTGTTGTGGTTTCAAATGGTCACTAAACAATGGTTGGAAGCCGAAGGACTACTTGTAGTATTGTTAGCTGGAGAAAATGATAGAAGATTCTTGATTTTTTTCGCTGCCAGAAACCTTGCACAGACCCATGCATTAAATTCAGGGGAGTCCAATTTTCAACCATGGCAACTTTAAGATGTGTGGACCTGTTCTGCCCTTGAGCATTGTAGCCGTGCTTCGGGACATGCAGTTAACTCCACTCTTAGGAATCTTATTCAGATCAAGTTTATTATCAGGCATTCTTAATAGCAAAAGGTACCGTGAGTGTTAAGTACTTCTGACTTTCCCTAATCTGTCCCATCACGTGAGGGGTAGAAAAATGATGATTTCACTCCCATGTTGAGCGGAGATACAAAACACTACTATTCCCGGTTCACAAAGGCATTCAGACTCACCGGTTATAAACTTTGCCCGTGGGCAAATGCCCCAGTGGCCAATCGTAAACAGAGATGTGATCACATGTCATGGAACCACATTTCCCATAAGGCAGTCTCTGCCTACATTTCCATGAGGTAGTGTTTGAAAGAAATGTCCTTCTGGGTTCAGCTCCAAGTGGGGAAAAAGACACTGGAGACATGGAGGCTGCTTGGAAAGATGGTTTATTGGTGGACAGGGGCACATGGCTTGAGCCCTGAACAGAAAAGGTGATCACATGCTTCAATGTTGGTGGAGAAGAGAAGGGCTGAGGGAGCGGCTTGCTAGGCTTTTTATAACCTGTTCAGTCCCCACCTCTCTGTTTCCTGTTCCTGTGTAAGAAATGTATTCTGACTGGTGTCAGACTCCCATGGTGCCGTGCAGGGGGCTACTCTCTAGGCTTGTGATGAGTTCTCAGTTGCCTTGTGGTCAGTTGAGTAATACCCTTCCCCCTACAGCTGCAGTGGGGAGAAGTCTTATTATGTAAAGTGGGCTAGCCTGGCCATCTTAATGGCCCATTAGCTGGGGATGGCAGAAAGCTATAGGCAACTATTCTGTCTTTTAAAACATGTTTCTTTTCACATCCAGAGAAATATTCTGCCTTTTCAATATTTCCTAGGATATTTCCTTTTTTCTGGGAGAGGGCTGGATGATAACTTCCCACAGAACAATGGATGGAAACTGACCAAGGAGAGATTCAAGCTGGAAATCAGGGGAGGAATTTTCTGACAGTGGGGACATCAACCCATGGAACAGAAGTTGCCTTCGGAAGTTGTGTTAGCTCCATCACTGGAAGCTTTGAAGAAGAGACTGGACTGCCATCTGTCAGAAATGGGGGGGGGGGGTGTGTTGAACTAGATGACCTACAAGGTCCTTCCTTCTGTTATTTCAATTGAAGAAGCCACCTATTAGCCACTATCCAAAGTTACATTAAGCTACACACCAGGTCTATAATCCATGACGTTAAATGAGATCAAATCCAATGAGAGTTTAAGGAATTTGGGAATTAAAGTAGTGTAGTATATTTGCAAGGGACTCAGTGGCTGAGATGCTGAGCTTGTTGATCAGAAGGTTGGCAGTTGAGCAGTTTGAATCCCTAGTGCCGCGTAACGGAGTGAGCTCCCGTGACTTGTCCCAGCTTCTGCCAACCTAGCAGTTCGAAAGTACGTAAAATGCAAGTAGAAAAATAGGAACCACTTTGGTGGGAAGGTTAACAGCATTCTGTGCACTTTTGGCATTTAGTCATGCTGGCCACATGACCACCGGAGACGTCTTTGGACAGCGCTGGCTCTTCGGCTTTGAAACGGAGATGAGCACCACCCCTAGAGTCAGGACACGACTAGCACATATGTGCGAGGGGAACCTTACCTTTACCTATATTTGCCAAAAACAGTTGGATTTGCAATCATAGGATACACATTGATTTACTTATTAAATGTACGTGCACTCCATCTCACTACCCAAGCAATTAAAATATCAGAGTTGGAAGGGACCTTGGAGGTCTTCTAGTCCAACCCCCTGCCTAGGCAGGAAACCCTATACCGTTTCAGACAAATGGTTGCCCAACATCTTCTTCAAAACGTCCAGTGTTGGAGCATTCCCAACTTCTGGAGGCAAGTCGTTCCACCGATTAATTGTTCTAACTGTTCGGAAATTCTTGCAGTATAAAAGCAAATGATAAATATATATAAAAAAAATTAACACAACTTTGATCAAAATTGTACCATGTTCTCCGTCTTTCCGCGGTTGGAAGGCTTTGCAACCCTGGGTCACAAGTTAAGGAGCATTTATTCCAAAAAAAACACGTGCCTAGGACGAATATAAAGCAACTAAAACGGATAGTAGCCTGGTAAGGTCCCATCTGAAAGAAATTCTCTTGTCACCTGCAGCCCTTCGGCAGTGAAATAGTTAACAGAGCGCTCTTTCAAGTGGAGTGACGCCTGGCAGGACCCGCCTATTCCGGTCGCTGTTGCGTTGAGCCCTGGAGCAAAGAAGCTCCTCTAAGTGAAGCGTGATTGGTGTGCCGTTCCTTGATGCAAATCTAAACCCAGGGGCCTTATGGGTTCGCTATTTTAGCTAAAAAATATACGCTTTTGGGGGGTGGGGGGAAGTAGTATAGTAAATAAACTAATCTTGGTTTTTCGAAGTTATTTCCTGGCTGCGGAAGGAACGAAGACCTGGAGGCCGTGTGTGGTTAGGGAGTCGGTCGCTGTGACTTGAAGAGGGGTCGCTTGCGGGTGACGCCGTGGAATCGCGCTACTGCTCGTTAAGACTATACTTTCAGGGATCATTTCTATAGTATCCAACTAGAGAAATGCACTCGAAAGTGATCAGCTGAGCAAGCCACGAGGAGGAGGCGTAGTGTTCTCTCCTGAGCGCGAAGCCAGCAGGCGGTGCTACTTTCACGTGGCTGCTGCCTGCTATTGATGACCGTTCCGCTTCTTCCTTGCGGAGAGGCTGGAGGGAGAGAATGCAGTCTGAGTGGTTTGCTCGCTCCCCCACCCCCTTTTTAACTATGGTTTAATGATAGTCTCTTAAAGGTGACAGGAAACCTATTTAACTTAGTCACTTTTTTTCTAGATATCCTTATCGATGACTTTGGGCCAATCGTTAGGCATAGCAAGAGTTTTAGTCCGGCCTTAGCCATGTAAACTGATTGGGTGATTTTGAACCAATCACCGACATAGTAAGAGGTTTCAGCCAGCTGGTTAACTCAGGGCCAATCACTAAGAGCCTGTGAGTTCCCTCAAGCATGAAAACTGAGTCATTGTGGGTCAATCACCAGGAGACTGTGAGTTCTAGTCCCTCCTTAGGCATGAAAGCCGACTGGGCCACTTTGGGGCAGTTCCTCCTCCTCAGCCCAACCCACCTAGCAGGGTTGTTGTGGGGAAAAATAGGAGGAAGGGTGTGTTGGATATGTCTTGAGTTCTTATAAACAATAAGAAATTGCAGGGAGGAAATAAATTTGGCTCAGCATGTTGTACTCACAAAATGCTGAGTTTCGAGTAGGGTTAGTTTTGTAATCTTTTGTCATTCTTGCAAAATGTTCGGCTTGCTGGTCTTCTGTATTTCTCTTAATAGTAAATTGTTTAATTTATGTAGCAATTTATTTCTCCCTGTGAAATGCCAATTCTGGCCAACTAAGCTATATTTCTAACTAGATGGTATCCGTGCTTCGTGACAAAAGTACGTGATCGGGCAATCCGTCTCGTTCCGATTCAATCTGTTGCTCAGTGGTGGTCAGTGATTGAAACACATAAGGGAATATCGTTCCCGCTGCCTGAGTTCGGAAGCAGTTCCATAGGTGTAAGGCGTAGACATTTTGGTGAGGTACCAACATTAGTACTTTAAAGAGCCCCAGACCGCTCCTGAGTGAAGGAGTGGAATGTCTGCCAATTTGAACTGAGGTAACAGAATGTGAGGCAACTGGCAGTTGGAACAGAGTTTTTTCAGGTGAGGAGGGGGAGTAGAAACTCCTTAACATTAGAGTATGTTAATTACTGTGTAAGAAATACTAATGATCTGATGGTCATTTCAAAAATCCCTTTCTTAGTGATCACCTAGAAGCCAAGAGACAACATACGTGCCAAATTTCAAATTTGTAGGCTTTACAGTTCTGGATATTTTGTGATGGTGCGTGAGTGGCCTTTTTATATATATATATATATATATATATATATAAATATATATATATATATATATATATATATATATATATATATATATATATATATATATATATATATATATATAAAAATTATATATAAATATAAATATATATAGATATATATATTATATATATATATATATATATATATATATATATATTATATATATATATATATATATATTGAGCCTGGTTTCTTAATTGCTTTCCTCCTGTTATTTGGTTTAGTTCATTGGAACAGATGACAATTAGCACATATCCATTCCTGGGGTCTTCAATCTACTTTTTTCATTTATTAAACGATTCACCCTTGTTACAGACATACTCCAGAAGACAACTATTCAAGGTATCTTGGCTGTTGTAGTTGATTTTTCCCTTCTTTTTTCTTCATAATACATAAGAGGGATCACTCTATTTAGAAAGGACTTCTCTGACCGGATGTATAGCACTTCCAGGAAAACCTGATTTCAGATTATGAAATGGAAGAGCAAGGACTGGCGGGAAGTGGAAAGCACTGTGAAGTCCTAAGTGCTAATGCTTTTACACTGGTTTGGTGAATCGACCCCAGCAAATGGAGGGATGTGAGCTGTAGAAAAGGATTTGAGCATGCTCCAATCTCCCTCCCTAAGGAAGATAGTTGTAGGAGAAGAAAGGGCAGAAGCTGGGGGCGGAGTCAAAAGAGGAACCAGCCTAGAATCCTTACGTAATCACAAGCAAACTCAGTCCAGCTCCCTTGAACTCCGCTAACCCAGCGGTGTCCAATCTTTCCAACTTGGCGGCTCAGCCCGGTACAGGTGTGTGTGTGAGTGGCAGGCACGCTCATGGGCACAGCTCCCGTTTGTGTGAGTGACGCACACCCTTCACTCGCACAAATAGAGCTTTGCGCAGAAGGAGAGGGTATAGGTTTTCTTGCTTGATCAGGAGGTTGGACTAGAAGACCTCCAAGCTCCCTTCCAACTCTGTTAGTGTATTTGCTGTGGCCCGCCAGCAAAGCTAGACAGTGAGGTTGGGGAGGAGCATGGGCCAGTCCTGGAGTTTGGGAAAGGCTCAGACGAGGGCTGTGTGTCGGAGGCCGAGACAGGGCCGAGGCTTCCTGTCAGTGATCAGGTGCCTACGGAGCTAGACAGCAGCGAGGCAGAGGAACAGCTGGAGCCTGTTCCCAGGGTGCGCATGCGCAGAGCTGCCAGAAGAAAAGAACAATTCAGAAATCAGGTCGACTTGGGAGTAAACCACAGGTGTAAGGTGAATGGCTTCTCCCATAAATAGGAGCAAAAAGGGAGTGGGATTTTGCAGGAAACAATTCGTTCATTGGGTTGTTAAGATTCGTTTCAGGAGTGTGAAGATCTGTCCGTGAATCTCAGAGACTCTGTGCCAAGTCTTTCCTTGCACAGTCCCTCATTTGGAAAATATTTGCATGGCAGATTTCCAAGATAGATAAGTGTTCTGACCCCTACCTTGTTCGTTCAGAAACGAAAGCCAAATGAAGCTTGCAAAAGAATGTCTTTATCAGTCCCGGCTTTTGCTGGCTGCAAGCCCAAAATAAACATAGATAAATTTCCTGGCAAAAAGTTAAACAGCAAAACAGGTTTATATAAAGCAAATCACTTATCCAAGTGCTTCTTCTCGATTGCAAACAAACAGAGACTTGACTAGGACAGGCACGGAACGGAATGGAACGAACGTTGACTTCTGAAACTCGGGCGTGGCACCATCAGTCATTTTTATCTGCAGGAGGAGAGATCTTAATGAGTGAAAGAGGAGTGGGTTTTTGCGGGAAAGAATTCCTTCCTTCGGTCGTTAGATTCATTTCAGGAGTGTGAAGATTTGTCCGTGAATCTCAGAGACTCTGTGCCCAGCCTTTCCTTGCACAGCCCCTCATTTGAAAAATATTTGCATGGCAGCTTTCCAAGATAGATAAGGTCTGTGGTCCTAAATATTCCTCTGAAAGACTATTTGCTGAATGTGAATGAGAGGAATTCACATACGCTGAATAAAGGGTTTTGTCAGGACCAGGAATCTGCCTGGTGCTTTTGGGGAAAGCCTCAGTCAGAACACTATTCTGTATTTTCCTAGCAAGACTCGGATACGAAGTTCTCACTTTGTAGGGAAGACGGGCAGCACCAAATTTAACGAAGAAATGAAATCAATTGAGTGGAAGTTTTTCTCTTCTCGTTCTGTAGGAATCTCCACCCATTCGGTCAACTCCTTAGGACAAACTCCGCTCTTCACAGCTGCCTTGCTCGGATGGGTAAACTGGTGGACATCCTCTTGGATTATGGATCGGACCCCAACCAGTAAGTATGAGACATAAATGGGTGAGAAGTGGGATTCGGGTAAAATTAGGGTGGTGGGGGGGAGGGTTTGAATAAAATTATTTTGCAATTCTGTGGAAGGTATGAGGAAACCCCACTCCTCGCTCCTCCATTGGGGCTCTTTGGGCCGAGCATCTCCAAAGAATTTGCGGTATCCCAACGGGGGTCAGGCAATAGCAATAGCAGTTAGACTATACCGCTTCATAGGGCTTTCAGCCCTCTCTAAGCGGTTTACAGAGTCAGCATATTGCCCCCAACAACAATCCGGGTCCTCATTTTACCCACCATGGAAGGATGGAAGGCTGAGTCAACCCTGAGCCGGTGAGATTTGAACAGCCGAACTGCAGAACTGCAGTCAGCTGAAGTAGCCTGCAGTGCGCATTTAACCACTGGCACCTCGGTCAAGGATGGGGGGCAGGGGATGACTGGCTGCCTAGGAGAGGTCCTTGCTCCTGACTCGCTCTAGATTTTTTTAAATAATTAATGATATTATTTATTATGCTTTACTAAACACATTCATAAGGCTGCCCCACTCAGACATGATCGATGTGTGCGGCTTACAACATTTAAAATCCACCGCATAATGAAAATACCACCCTACCCCACTCCTGTTAGCTTTGTTAACTTCCTCCTGAAGATACTCCAGGTTTTGTTTGTTTACTTCTACTTTTAGAATAGAATAAACCTGAATAGAATAACAGAGTTGGAAGGGACCTTAGAGGTCTTCTGTCCAACCCCCTGCCTAGACAGAGGCTTTACTTCTACTGCTACTTCTACTTTTACTCCTCCTCCTATTACTTCTACTTTTACTTCTACTTTTTCTTTTACTTCTGTTACTACTACTACTAGTAGTAGTTCTACTTTTACTTCTACTACTACTTTACTTCTACTTTTAATTCTACTAGTACTTCTTTTATTTTTACTTCTAGTAGTACTTCTATACTACTACTTTTACTTCTACTAGTACTTCTACTTTGATTATTACTTCTAGTACTTCTACTACTACTACTTTTACTACTTTTATGTCTACATTTACTTCTACTACTAATACTTCTACTTCGTTTACTTCTACTACAATCTACTATTTCTACTACCTACTACTACTTCTACTTCTACTTTTTCTTTTACCTTCTATTACTACTAGTAGTTCTACTTTTCTTTCTACTACTACTTTACTTCTACTTTTTACTTCTAGTACTTCTACTTTGATTTTTACTTCTAGTACTTCTACTACTACTACTTTTACTTCTACTAGTACTTCTACTTTGATTTTTACTTCTACTAGTACTTCTACTACTTCTATACTTTTATGTCTACATTTACTTCTACTACTAATACTTCTACTTCGTTTACTTCTACTCTACCTACTATTTCTACTACCTACTACTTCTACTTTTGCTTTACTTGTACTCTACTTTTACTTCTACTACTCTACTTCTAGTTTTCTCACTTGTAAGCCTCAACTTACAAATAAAGACACTCGGCAACCGGCTCATACTTACAACCGGGTCTGCCGGGTCCTTGGGGTCACACGATCCCCTTTTGCAAGCTTCTGTCAACCAGAGTCCATGGGGGGGAGCCAGAGATTCACTTAACAACCCTGTTGCTAACTTAACTTGTAGCGATTCACTTAACAACGATGGCCAGAAAGTCATAAAACAATGCGAAACTCATGTAACAGCTTGTCAGCAGTGGAAATTTTGGGGTCAGTTGCGGTCGTAAGTCGAGGATTATCTCTAAAAGAATCCGCTTTAAGAGAGTTAGAGGAAGTAGCGAAATCACGCATGAGTGAAGTTCTATGACTTTGCTGTTCTTGTTGTCGTTTCAGCCGCTGTTATGACGGAGCACCCCTTTCCACGCAGCGGCCTTTTCCGGAAGCCAGTTCATTCTTAGCAAACTGCTGGACGCAGGCGGGGATTGCGCTTCCACGACAAGGATGGGAGGACCCCGCAAAGCTGGGCCGTGACCGCAGGGAAGGAAAGCAGTGCGCAGGTGGGTGGTTGCAGGCGTTTAGTGATGCGCCGTTCGGACGCTTGTGGGGTGACGCTTTGTAGCATTGGGGAGGAAGCGAGAAACACAGAGAGACTCAGTCCGGGGTGTGTGGTTAAAAGCGTGACCCGACAAAAGGGCGAACGTCAAAACCACGCCCGACTAAACCGCGTCGCTGACATCATCAACACAGCAACAACAGCCACGCGCGGAGCGAAAGAAGGGAGTTTACAATAGCGCGTCGAAAGAAAACCGATTTAACTTAAGGTAAGGGTTAGGTTTAGGGTCTAGGTTAAGGGTTAGGTTTAGGGTTAGGTTAAGGGTTAGGTTTAGGGTTAGGTTAAGGGTTAGGTTTAGGGTTAGGTTAAGGGTTTAGGGTTAGGTTAAGGGTTAGGGTTAGGGTTAGGGTTAGGTTACGGGTAGGTTACGGGTTAGGGTTAGGTTAAGGGTTAGGTTTTAGGGTTAGGTTAAGGGTTAGGTTTAGGGTTAGGGTTAGGTTAGGTTTAGGGTTAGGTTAAGGGTTAGGTTTAGGGTTAGGTTAAGGGTTAGGGTTAGGGTTAGGGTTAGGTTAAGGGTTAGGTTTAGGGTTAGGTAAGGGTTAGGGTTAGCTTTAGGTTCGGTTAAGGGTGGTTAGGGTTAGTTAAGGGTTAGGTTTAGGGTTAGGTTAAGGGTTAGGTTAAGGTTAGGGTTAGGTGGTTAGGTTTAGGTTTAAGTGTTAGGTTAAGGGTTAGGTTTAGGGTAGGTTAAGGGTTAGGGTTAGGTTAGGGTTAGGTTAAGGGTTAGGTTTAGGGTTAGGTTAAGGGTTAGGTTTAGGGTTATGTTTCAGGTTAGGTTAAGGGTTAGATTTCGGGTTAGGTTAAGGGTTTAGATTTAGGGTTAGGTTTCGGGTTATGGTTAAGGGTTAGGTTTAGGGTTAGGTTTAGGTTAGGTAATGGGTAAGGTTTAGCGGTAGGTAAGGGTTAGGTTAGGGTTAGGTTAGGTTAAGGGTAGGTTAAGGGTTAGGTTTAGGGTTAGGTAAGGGTTAGGTTTAGGGTTAGGGGTTAAGTTTAGGTTTAGGTTTACTTTTACAGCGCACTTCTGGTCTCCGCCCTGTTGTCGCCCTGTTGATGACATCAGCAACGCGGTTTAGTCGGGCGCGGGTTTTGTCGTTCGCCCTTTTGTCGGTGAACCGGTTAAAAGAACTCCCAATTAGTTAGAAACTGGGAGATGGATATTTGGGTAGCCTCGTTTTTTTTTCCTCTTCCTTCCTCAGGTCCCTTTCACTTTACTTTACTTTATTGTCATTGTACGTATTATTGGAAGAAATGTCTTTCTGGGTTCGGCTCCAAGTAGGGAAATAAGACACTGGAGACTTGGAGGCTGCTTGGAAGATGGTTTATTGGTGGACAGGATCACATGGCTTGAGGTCCTGCACAGAAAAGGGGATCACATGCTTCAATGTTGGTGGTGAAGAAGAGAAGGGCTGAGGGAGGGGCTTGCTGGGCTTTTTATAATCTGTTCGGCCCCCACCTCTCTGTTTCCTGTTCCTGTGTAAGCAATGCATTCTGATTGGTTGTCAGACTCCCCTGGGGCCATGCAGGGGCAACTCTCTAGGATAGATAGAGACTAGTATAGATCTATTTCAAGCTATTTAGCTCTCATCAGCTAGCCATACCCTTACTGGGAATTGAAAATTATATTTGTATAAATTATATTTGATTTAAAACATATAACTTGATATGACATTATAGGTGATGACTGTGGAAGGGATGCACGAAAGTTCTTTGTAACCAATTGACGAACTTTCCACAATTTGTAATGGGAGGTGATTTTAAGGTGTTTGTGTTTATTCAAAAAATAAAATTTTATATATGAAAAAAAATCTACCCCACAGATCATTCCCCCCCCCCCCCACCATTACCATGTATTTTCAAAATTTTCCCCCTTTTCCCCTGGTAAACTAATTTCGGTTTTGCACAGAACCCACAGCTTCACCTGTTGGATTGCGGTTTTACTTTCAGATGCTCGATTTATCCAACGATTGCACCACTCTATGCAAGTCGTCCTGCAAACCAGTCCTTGATTTATTGAGGAAAGTGGACTCCCCCAGAGCCTTAGTGCACAGCCCTTCCAAGTTTGGGGGTTTACTCAAGGGTAAGTGTGCCTTCACTCTCCCATAATAATGCAGCTGTGCTTGGGGAAGGAAATTTCAAAGGCAAGGCATGCTTTCCTGTAGGGCAAGGGTTCCCAAACTTGGAAACTTTAAGACTTGTGGACTTCAACTCCCAGATTCTCCAGCCAGCAGAGCTGTAGGGCTCCTCTGGCAGAGAAAATGCCAAAAATGCCCATGCCAGCTGGGGAATTCTGGGAGTGGAAGTCCACCCCTCTTAAAGCATTCTGCCTGGGGAATTCTGGGAGTGGAAGTCCTCCCCTCTTAAAGCATCCTGGCTGGGGGGATTCTGGGAGTTGGGAGTCCTCCCCTCTTAAAGCAGGCTGGTTGGGGGATTCTGGGAGTGGAAGTCCACCCCTCTTAAAGCTTCTGCCTGGGGAATTTCTGGGAGTGGGAGTCCTCCCCTCTTTAAAGCAGGCTGGTTGGGGGATTCTGGGAGTGGAAGTCCACCCCTCTTTAAAGCAGGCTGGCTGGGGGATTCTGGGAGTGGAAGTCCTCCCCTCTAAAGCAGGCTGGCTGGGGGATTCTGGGAGTAGAAGTCCTCCCCTCTTAAAGCATTCTGCCTGGGGAATTCTGGGAGTGGAAGTCCACCCCTCTTAAAGCATTCTGCCTGGGGGATTCTGGGAGTGGAAGTCCCCTTAAAGCAGCTGGCTGGGGAATTCTGGGAGTGGAAGTCCCCCCGATCTTAAAGCATTCTGGCTGGGGAATTCTGGGAGTGGGAGTCCACCCCTCTTAAAAGCATTCTGCCTGGGGAATTCATGGAGTTGGAAGTCATCCCCTCTTAAAGCATCCTGGCTGGGGGATTCTGGGAGTGGAAGTCCACCCCTCTTAAAGCATTCTGCCTGGGGGAATTCTGGGAGTGGAAGTCCTCCCCTCTTAAAGCTTTCTGCCTGGGGAATTCTGGGAGTGGGAGTCCTCCCCTCTTAAAGCAGGCTGGTTGGGGGATTCTGGGAGTGGAAGTCCACCCCTCCTTAAAGCAGGCTGGCTGGGGGATTCTGGGAGTGGAAGTCCTCCCCTCTTAAAGCAGGCTGGCTGGGGGATTCTGGGAGTGGAAGTCCCCCCTCTTAAAGCAGGCTGGCTGGGGGATTCTGGGAGTGGAAGTCCTCCCCTCTTAAAGCAGGCTGGCTGGGGGATTCTGGGAGTAGAAGTCCTCCCCTCTTAAAGCATTCTGCCTGGGGAATTCTGGGAGTGGAAGTCCACCCCTCTTAAAGCAGGCTGGCTGGGAATTCTGGGAGTGGGAGTCCACCCCTCTTAAAGCATTCTGCCTGGGGAATTCTGGGAGTAGAAGTCCTCCCCTCTTAAAGCAGGCTGGCTGGGGAATTCTGGGAGTGGAAGCCCACCCATCTAAAATGGTTCTAGGCATAGATGTGAGCATTGATATAGTGGGGTTAGTAATAAGTAGCAAATAAGTACATCTGTCCATTTTTAAATATAATAATTATGGTAGGGAAACACAAAACTGCCTCGTTCATTGCTGTTCCGTCCCATTTCCCAAAATCCCCCTCACAGTTCTCCATCTCGTCCTTCAGGGCAACGGACAGTCCTCTTGGGAGGTTCATGAAGCGTGCGAGCAGCATGTCGCAAGAATCTTCAGTTTCGGCTTTGGGAAGGTAAGAAGACCGGTTCAAGATGGCTTGGCGATCCTGAGGCCTCCATTCGTCCAGGGTGTGTACGCACAACACACAAATACACAGGGTCAAGTGTCCAGTAAGGGGCTTTGGGGAGGACTGCCCAAAGACGTTATGAACGCTCTGAGGAAGTGGGTTTTGATGGCCCTCAAAGAGAATCTCCTGAAATTGCGAGCTGTTAGCCGGGGGGGAACAGACTGCCACATGATGTGAAAGCAGCCCTTTTTTTGGATTTTTTTGAGGTCTTCGGAAGAGAGGCTATCTGGTTAAAATTGTAGGATGTTGCAGTTCTTCTCAATTCTTCCTTCTTTCCCTCTTTTTTTCATTCCTTCCTTCTCCTCCCTCCCTCACTTTCCTTCCTCCTTCCTTCCTTCCTTTTTCCTATTTCTTCCTTCCTCTCTTTCTTTCTTCTTTCTTTCTTTCTTTCTGTCTTTTCTCTCTTCTTTTATGTTCTATCCCTTTCTCATTCCTCCCTCCCTTTTCTCATTCTTCCTTCCTTCCCTCTTTTTTCCTTTTCCTTTCCTTCCTTTCATCCCTCACTCTCCTTTCTCCATTATCCTTCCTTTTTGTTTGCTTCATTCATTCTTCCTTTCCCTTCCTTCCCTCCATCTTTATCCTTTTCTTTCTTCTCTTTTTTCCTCTTCTCTCCTCCCTTCCTCTCTCCTTCTTTTCCCCTTTCCCTTTTCTTCCCTTCCTTCCCCCTTTATCCTTTTCTTTCTTCTCTTTTTCTCTCTTCTCTCCTTCCTCCCTCACTCCCTTCTTTTTTGCCTTTCCTTTTCTCCCCTTCGCTCGTCCTTTCCTCCTCATTTTTCTTGCTTTCTTTTCTCATCCTTCCTTTCTTCCTTCCTTTCCGTTCCTTTGATTCTTTCCCTTCCCTTTCTCCTTCCTTTTCCTCGCTCTCTTTTTTCCTTCCTTCCCTCCCTCCCTCCAGTTTTTTTCTCACCAGCAAGAGGCAGCTGGGCTACCTGGCTTCCATCCCCATCATCGCGGACAAGGAAGTGGTTCAAGCCGATGACGAGCCCACCTTCTCTTTCTCCACGGGCCTTACATGAACATGACCAAGTAAGTACGGAGTAGAGATGGGCCCTGTCACCAACACCAAGTGAGGACTTGGCACCCTCCCGGCTAGGCTGCCCTGCCCCCAGCCAGGACCCAGCCTCCACTTCCCAGGGCCCATTCCACCTACCTACCTACCTTCCAAGGCTTGCCGTCATGCTACTCCCACATCCTCGCTCTTCTGACCCCCCTCGTTCCACACCCAAGGACACTCCGAGCCAAAGATAAGTTACGGCATTTAATTAACAGGTCCTTGGCAGCAAACCGGCACAGACAAGCTTGGGCAGCAATAAATACAGATAAGGCTTGGCAGCAATCCAGCCTGCCAAGCTTCTAACAATGTTTCTCCGACATTCGATCTCGTGTTGGACTTCTGCAAAGAGGGACACGTGCACAAGTAGTCTTTTTTTATAGTCTGGAGAGAGCCTAACGACCACCAGCTGAGCTCAATTACCTCCTGTAATTGCATAATTGTTCTTGATGCTGAGTAGCTCTTCGATGGTGTGCATCCAGGAACAACTCACTATTGGTGTCCGGCTCACTCTCCCTTGTCTCCTCCCTACTGGCCCAAGGCTCAGGCGCCCTCTGGTGGCCAACCAGCCTCTCTGCGCCCTGCTCGGAGTCGGAACCCTGTCCAGGGTCTCCACATCCTCCAGAGCCGACCTATGGCCCCTCGCTATCGGATTCTGTTTGCAGCTCCAATGGCTCCTGCTGGGCCACAACACTCCCTAACCCGAATTCTTCCCCTTTGGCCCACCCTCACCTTTCCCTCCTGCAAGCATGGTCCACAGCACGCGTGGGGCGGTAGCTGGGTGGGCAAAACCGACACCCCACTCTTTCTCCCCACAGCCTGATGTTGGGGAGGCAGCCGCGTGACCGTCAAGGAGCTGAACATTCAGCCTCCCAACATTGCAGCAAGCTGCGCCTCTCCGACCTCCTCTTGGCTGAGCAGGAGTACAGCAGGTACGCAACCTGTGTGTGTGTGTGTGTGTGTGTGTAAAGCCACAAAGCTTTTGTGCATTCATGATAGGGTGTGCATGCCCCCCCCCCCGCAATCATCATCTTCTCTTAATGATCCCATAATGCCTTGCAGGGTGGTGTCTGGGCAACTGAAATGGAGTTGAGTGCCGGATGCCCTTCCTGTCCCAGTGCGGAGTTATATTCGGCAGATATCTTCTCATGGTATCCATAGAGAGAAATATCTGCCTCTGCCTGGGGTCTGTTCTGACTGAGACTTCCCGGGAGCATGAAGCCAAATCCTTGTCCCGATAAAAACACCTTTTATTAATTGACTGTGGATTCTGCTCATTCACATCCAGCAAAGTCTTTCAGGGGAGGATTTACAGTCACAGACCTTATCTGGCTTGGAGAGCTGCCAGGCCGATATCTGCAAAACTTGGCAAGGAGTCTCGGAGAGTTACGAAGCAGTGAAGCGAACTAATTGTCTCCTGCAAACTCCACTCCCCTTTTGCTCCTCTTTTATTTCTTCTGGGAGGGGCCATTCACCGTCCACCTGTGGCCTTACTCCCAAGTCGACCCTTGTTCTTTAGCTGTTCCCTTCGTCTGGCAAACTCTGTGCATGCGCACACTTGGAAAAGGCTCCAGCTGTTCCTTCTGCCTCACTGATGTCTGACTCTGAAGGCAGCTGATAACTGTCAGACGGCCCTGGCCCCCCTCTCTGCCTCCGACACAGAGCCCTCATCAGAGCCTCCCCCCCAGACTCCAGGACTGGCCCAGGTTCCTCTCCAACCTCCTCACTGTCTGGAATCGGCTGCCAGTTCCGCCAGCGGGCCACAACACTTTTTTTGCCCACAGTTCTTAAGAAAATTACTGCTAGTTGTTAAGCGTCATTAAACGAATCCGGTTTTCTTCATGCTTGTCAAAAGCCCCCCTGGGAAGGTCATAAAAGGATCATGTGACCCCGAGAACTGCAACCATTATAAACATAAATTTTGATCACATGCTCCTTTGGGAATGCTACAATGGTCGTAAGTGTGGGACTGGACATAAGTACTTTTCCAGTGCCGTGTTAACAGAATGGTCACTAAACCATCATCATTTCACGACCCCCATAGTCCCTTGCGGAGTGGAGTCTGGGCAACTGAATGCAGAGTTTTAGTGGCCGGATGCCCTTCTTGTCGCCAGGGCGGAGTTTTGTCTCAGCAGATGTATTCTCAGTGTGCCAAAGAGAGAAATCTCTTGCCTCTACCTAGGATCGAACTCACAGTTCGATGATTGTGAGGCAGGAGGTCCAGCTCTAGGCCCACGGCACCACTCTTTTGCACGACCGCCGCGGTGAGAGGGAGAAGTGGACTTGGGCTCTTTCCCCCACTTTTGGTTCTGGGTCCTCTTCTTCGAACGCGGGTCCTTCTCTTCCCGCTTTGCAGCCAGCTTCACCACCCTCACCTGCTGCTGCTGATGGCCGTCTGTCTGTCCAGCGACTTGGAGAAGACTCGGCTGGTGTTCGAGAGGGTGAATTTCGGGTCTCTCTACAGCATCCTTCACGAGAGGGTAAATTTGGGGTCTTCCCGTTTGTCTTTTGTCGCTTCCACCCGTGGGGCTCCTGAGCTGCGAATACCCCCCCCCCTCTCTCTCTCTCGTCGGTCCTTGAACAACCCTGCGAGGTAGGACGGTGTGCTGAATGGAAGTTCCCAGATTTAAAGTGTTTTCCGCCTGAATTCAGCATTGGGAGGACAACTATGGCTCGTTAAGACCTGTGGACTTCAACTCCCAGAATTCCTGAGCCAGCTATGCTGGCTCAGGAATTCTGGGAGTTGAAGTCCACAGGTCTTAAACGGGGCCTAGTTGCCCGCCCCCAATCCAGCCTACAAATTTAGTGCTTCGCCAGAGTTTTAGTTCCTCTTTAGCAATTGCCTCTTGCCTGTGTTGTCCACGCGTGGCAGAAACTTGTGTCTGGGGGATTCTGGGAATTGAAGTCCATCCATCTTAAAAGCATGCAAGCTAGGGAATTCTGGGAATGAAATCCATCCATCTTAAAGCATGCAAGCTAGGGAATTCTGGGAATGAAACCCATACATCTTAAAGCGGGGCCTGCCTGTGGAATTCTGGGAGTGGAAGTCCACCCCTCTTAAAGCATGCTGGCTGGGGGATTCTGGGACTTGAAGCCCATCCATTTTAAAGCATTCTGGCTGGGGAATTCTGGGAGTAGAAGTCCACTCACCTTAAAGTATGTTGGCTGGGAATTCTGGGACTTGAAGTCAACCCATCTTAAAAGCATGTTGGCTGGGGGATTCTGGGAGTGGACGTCCACCCATCTTAAAGCATGCAGGCTAGGGAATTCTGGGAATGAAAGTCCATCCATTTTTAAAGCATGCTGGCTGGGGAATTCTGGGAATTAGAGTAGCATCATCTCCTGGCCACATTAGAAACACCAGTTCAATTCTATCTGCAGAAAAGAGTCCCTTAGATAGCTATTATTATTATTGTTATTATTATATTTAATTTTAATTATTATCCATTATTTAATTATTATCCATCCACCTTACTGTGGGACGACTTCCAATATCAAAATCCAAATTTATAGGAACCAAATATTACAAAACATATTTTTAACAGATACAAAACATTTTGTATTGGTTGACCTGTGCAATATTGCCGTACTGCCACCTCCCCCTGGACATTTAAGGGAGATTCCAATTCTTGTAGCCAATGTTTCTTCCCCCCCCCCCGCTTCTTCCCTCTAACCCCCTTCCCATCGGCGCCCCTAGCGCTCCGAGTTCCCTGTGCTGCACATGGAAACGATTGTGCACCTGCTGATGCAGGGTGAGCGACGCCCTCCGCTACCTCCACCTGCGTGGCTTCATTCACCGGACCCTCAGCTCTTACGCCGTGGTGATTGTACTGACTGGGGGAAGCGAAGCTGACCAACTGGAGCACATGATTGAAAGGTATAAGCCCACGCCACCTCCCTTCCCCTTGACTCTTCAATGTCCTTTCCCTTACCTCTCTTTGCCCTCCCTTCCCTTCAAGGAGGAAGACACTGGGCAGCCATTTGTCTGAAATGCTATAGACCAGGGGTTGGCAAACTTAAACACCCAATGAGCCATTAAGGTCCTAACTGGACGCTTTCCGTTTAGTTCTGGAGCCTGACCGGAAGTTCCGGTTCCCCCACTATAGCGTCTACTCCTAGCGTGGCGTCTTTTTTGCCCTGTCGATCAGAAGTCTGCTTCCTCCTCACCCCCCCCCCCCCCCCCCCCCCCCCCCAATAGAGTCTCTCCTAGCGCAGCATCCTTTTTCCACTACCGGTCCTAAGCGGAAAGCCCTATCAATTGGCGAGCCGACTGGCGGCAGGGGCCGCAGCAGAGGGAATGAAAGAGCCACATGCGGCTCCAGAGCCGCAGATTGCTGACCCCTCTATAGACCAGTGATAGCTAACTCTTTTTTTGGCTCCCGTGCCAAAAGCGGGGGAACGCAGGGGGGGGTGGTTGTGCCGTTGGCGGGCCACACCCATAATGCTATGCGTGTGACCTCAGCATGCATGCACGCACGACACCCCCCCACACACATGCACATGGTCCGTGCCACCAGCACTCCCCCCCCCCCTGCATTTGGCACACTTTTTTCACCCTCCCCAGGCTCCGGAGGCCTACCCTGCCCTCCATGGAGGCCCTCTGGAGGCTTCAGGAGCTTCCCTGAAGCCTCCAGAGGGCGAAAAACCGGTCCTACAGCCAAATCCGAAGTTCAGGAACGGTGACTTCTGGTTTGTCCATAGGGGCATTTTTTGCCTTCCGGAGTCTTCAGTCTTCCTTTCCTTTTCCTCTTCCTTTCCTTTTCCTCTTCCTTTTCCCCTTCTTTATTCTTCTTTTCCTTTCCTTTTCCTTTTTTTCCTTTCCTTTCCTTTCCCTTCCTTTTTTTTTTTTCCTTTCTTTTCCTTTCCTTTCCTTTCTTTCTTTCCCTTCCCTTTCCTTTCTTTTCATTTCCTTTCTTTTCTTTTCCTTTCTTTTCCTTCCTTCTTTCTTTCCCTTCCTTCCTTCCTTTTCTTTCTTTTCCTTTCCTTTCCTTTATTTTCCTTTCCTTTCCTTTCTTTCTTTTCCTTTTCCTTTTCCTTCTTTTTCTTTCCTTTCCTTCTTGTTCCTTTTCCTTTTCCTTTCCTTTCCTTTTTATTTTTCTTTTTTTCCTCCTTTCCTTTCTTTTTTCCCTTTTTTCCTTTCCTTTTTTTCTTTCCTTTTCCTTTCTTTTCCTTTACTTTTCCTTCTTTTCCTTTCTTTCTTCCTTTTCCTTCCTTTCCTTTTCTTTCTTTCCTTTCTTTTCCTTCTTTTCCTTTCCTTCCTTCCTTTTCCTTTCCTTTCCTTCCTTTTTTTCTTTTTTCCTTTCCTTTCCTTTTCCTTCTTTTATTCCCTTTCCCTTTCCTTTTCTTCCTTTCCTTTCCTTTTCCTTTTTCCTTTCTTTTCCTTTCTTTTTCCTTTTCCTTCCTTTTCCTTTTCCTTTCTTTCCTTTTCCTTTTCCTTTTCCTTTCCTTTCCTTTTTCTTTCTTTTCCTTCCTTTTCCTTTCTTTTATTTTCCTTTCTTTTCTTTTTTCTTTTCCTTTCCCTTCCTTTCTTTTCTTTTTTTCTTTTCCTTTCCTTTCTTTTATTTCCCTTTTCTTTCTTTTCTTTTCCTTTCTTTTCCTTTCCTTTCCTTTCTCCTCTGCTTTCCTTTCCTTTTCCTTTCCTCTCCTCTCCTTTCCTTTCCTTTTCCTTTCCTTTTCCTTTTCCTTTTTTTTTCCTTTCCTTTCTTTTTCTTCCTTCCTTTCCTTTTTCTTTTCCTTTCCTTTCCTTTCTTTTCCTTTCCTTTCCTTTTCCTTTCTTTCCTTCCTTTCCTTTTTTTTTTTTCCTTTTTTTTTCCTTTCCTCTTTCCTTTTTCTTTCTTTTCCTTTCTTTTCTTTCTTTCCTTTCCTTTTCTTTCTTTTCTTTTCCTTTTCTTCTTTCCTTCCTTTTTCTTTCCTTTCCTTTCTTTCTTTCCTTTCCTTTTTTTTTCCTTTTCCTTTCTTTCCTTCTTTTATTTCCTTTCCTTTCCTTTCTTTCTCCTTTTCCTTTTCCTTTTCCTTTTCCTTTCCTTTCCTTTTCCTTTTCCTTTTCCTTTCCTTTCCTTTTTCTTCCTTTCCTTTCCTTTTCCTTTTCCTTTCCTTTCTTTCCTTTCCTTTTCTTTCTTTCCTTTCTTTCCTTTCCTTTCTTTCTTTACTTTCTTTCCTTTCCTTTCCTTTCCTTTTACTTTTACTTTCATTTCTTTCCTTTCCTTTTCTTTCTTTTCCTTTCCTTTTCCTTTTCCTTTCTTTTATTTCCCTTTCCTTTTTCTTTCTTTTCCTTTCCTTTTCCTTTCCTTTTCTTTTTCCTTTCCTTTCCTCTTCTTCTCTGTTCCTTCTCCTCTGCTCCCTCTTTGCTCCCTCCCCTCCCCTCTCCCCTCCTCTCCCTCTCTCTGACAATATCGCTTTGCAACAAATTAGAATTTGCCAATCAGGTTGCAATTCCAATCTGATTTACCTGATGAACCAACCTCAGTCTCCTAAATCTGAAACTAAAAATAACCCTCCATCCCGTCATCTTTACTCCCTGAGAAACTAGGGAGGGTTCTCTCTGTGTCTCTTTCTCTGTCCCTTATGCAGCAGAGGGCTAAGCTGCCTCTTATCTGATCGCTCTCTCGGTCCCGCTCTCCCAAGGACTTTCCCTCATACCATGGTCGTCCCCCGGCCCCCATGATGCGGGAGATCTCCAAAGGACGGTGGTCTTGGCCCCCCCCCCGGGGGGGGGCACCTGTTCTTCCCCAACCCTGAGCATCATCTTCCCTTGTCGGCAGCAAAGACGGAGGGGAGCGCAGTGACCTGACCCGAGTGCCCATCCCTCCTCAGCTGTACAAGTGGTGCGCCCCAGAAGTGATCCTGGAGCGGACAGCGACTGTCAAGTCTGACGTCTACAGTTTTTGCGCCGTCATGCAGGAGGCGTTTACAGGTAGAGCAAAGAACTGAAGTTTAGTTTTTGATTTTCTTTTCCTATATGCTTTTGTATCTTTTTTAAAAAAAATATTCAGGGTTTTCCTCTTGTAAGGTTAAAGTGTTGTTGGAAGAAACGTCCATCTGGGTTCAGTTCCAAGTGGGGAAAAAGACACTGGAACCATAGAGGCTGCTTGGAAAGATGGTTTAATCCTTGTCTTTCTTTTGATGCCTTCTCGCCTCCCACTGCGCATAACGACGCGTGTTTTTTTTCCCCAGACACAGTTCCCTGGGAGGGATTGGACGGTCCGTCCATCAAAGATCGCATCACCACCGGCCAGTGGTTAGAAGCCGATGCCAGGCTCTCCAAGCCGTATTACGACATGGTGAAGACAGGCCTGGAGTCCAGACCCAAGCAGCGCACGATGAACCTGCAAGATATCCGCTACATTCTGAAGAACGACTTGAAGGTAAAAGTGGAGGGAATTTAATTTAATTTAATTTAATTTATTTAATTATTTAATTTAATTATTTAATTTAATTTAATCTTTAATCTTTAATTTAATTTAATTTTTAATATTTAATGTAATTTTTAATTTAATATTTAATTTAATTTTTAATTTAATTTTTAATATTTAATGTCATTTTTAATTTAATGTAATATTTAATTTTAATTTTAATTTTAATTATTTAATTTAATTATTTTATTTAATTATTTTATTTAATTATTTTATTTTATTTTAATTTTTTAAATATTTAATTTCATTTAATCATTTAATTTAATTTAATTTTTAATATTTAATTTAATCATTAATTTAATTTAATTTAGAATATTTGATTTAATTTAATTTTGAATATTTAATGTAATTTTTAATTTAATTTTGAATATTTAATGTAATTTTTAATTTAATGTAATATTTAATTTTAAATTTTATTTTAATTTAAAATTAAATTTTAATTCAAAATTTAATTTTAATTCAAAATTAAATTTTAATTTATTTTAAATTAAAATTTAATTTTAAATTAAAATTTAATTTTAAATTAAAATTTAATTTTAAATTAAAATTTAATTTTAAATTAAAATTTAATTTTAAATTAAAATTTAATTTTAAATTAAAATTTAATTTATCTTAAAGTTGCCAAGTTTGGAGAACCTTGATTTAGAGCTTTCAATCACGTCCCACTCTTTCCCTTCTTACCAATTCCATGGGGTAGCCTAATTTCATTTTTTTTTTTAAGATTACTGATAGTGGGATCATTGCGATGATGAAGAGAAGAGGTGAAAGTGAATCACCCTGGAAAATTCCTCGCTTGATATTAACCATTCCGTAGATCTCATTCCCTACTGCCAACTCAGTTCTCCATTGTTTCATTGCCTTTTCAGTAAAGGATGTAATATTTTTGCTAATGCCAGTTGTTTCTAAGCATTTTATGATCCAACTATGTGGCAGTGAGTCAAATGCCTTTTTGTAATCAATCCAGACCATATTCAAGTTCGTTTTTCTGTTCTTACAATTTTCTAATATCATTTTATCAATTAGGAGCTGATCTTTTGTGCCCCTGCTCCTTCTTTTGTTGCCTTTTTGCTCTACTGGCAAGATGTTGTTTGTTTCCAAATAATCCATCATGTTATCTGCAATAATGCCTGTGAGTAATTTGAAGGTTGTTGGCAAGCATGTTATTGGTCTGTAGTTTTCAGGTGTTGTTCCTTTAGTTGCATCCTTCTGAATCAAGTATGTTTTTTCCAGTTGTCAACCATTCATCAATTTGCCATTTTGTAAAATTTCATTCAGTTGCCTGGCCAATATTGCATGTAAACTGGTCAGATATTTGAGCCAGAAACCATGTAATTGGTCCTTTCCAGGTGATGTCCAATTCTTTACCATTTTACTCGATTTTTGACCATCTCAGTTGTTATTTCTAATACTTGCATTTGTTTGTTGCCAATGCTTTTCTCAAAGTCCTTATTGTAGTCCTTTGCATTTTCCCACAATTCTTTCCAGAATTCAACCGTGGCCTGCTTTTCTGGTTTTACATTTTTGGTGTCACCATTCACATTAAGACTTTGATAAAAACGCCGTTGGTCTGATCGAAATTGCTGATTTTGTTTATATTGGATGATTCGTGCCTCATATCTTTCAATTTTTCTAGCTGTTGCTGTTATCTGCTGTTTTACTATCTCTACAGCTTCATTGATGTTTCTTGTATCCAATCTATATCTTCTGATTAGCCGATCTATGATTTTGCTGTTTTTAAGCCGTTGCTCATGCACGTTCTTTAAGTAGCTAGCATCTGCCCTTAATTTTTTGATTTTTTGTTCTAAACGGATTTTCCACTTTGGCTTTGATGCTTTTTCCATTGTGTGACTAGGTACTTTAATTTTAATGCCTAGTTCATTAGTGACTATTACAGCTGCGCTGTACATTAACTGATTCGTTTCCAAGATGGATCCCGATTCAATTGTTGAAAACACTGCATTAACCATTTTCATGATAGGGGCCAAAATTTTCTTAGGCAGAGTTTTTAGTGATGGTAAACGTTGCCTTTCCTCATTAAGCAGAAAATGCTCCATGATCTTATCCTTCAATTCTTTTTGTTTTTGAGTTAGTTCATCAGTTGGTTCAATGATAACTGGTTCTGGTGGTAGTGTTGTTATATCTTCTTCTGGGAGTTCTACTATAATGTCTTTAGTTGTGTCTTGAATATCAGTTATTTCCGCTTGTGATGTTGTTTTTTTGGTTTTGTAAATTGCCTGAATTTCCTCAAGTTCAACTTCACTAAGCCCTTTATTTTGTATAATAAACCGCCTTTGATCTGCTAGTCGTTGTTCACTAACATTTGAATCTGGATATTGTTGTTTCCATAATTCATACATTCGCTTTAAATATCCTCTTTTTTCTGGCTCTGAGTTGTAATAACAGGCCATTATGGCACGGTTTTCATCTGCGCTATATTTTTATCGTTTTGTTGACTGGTCCACTTGTAGCCCACTTGTCGACGGATGCCCAGGGATCTCAACATCCACCACGGCCTTTGTTAACCCGCGTGACGACCGATGCGGTATAGAATTTTTATTCGTTTCTTTCACCATGTTGTATGGGTTGGCGGGTTTTTTATGGGGCCAGGTTGCCAACCTGACCCCAACCTTCCTCCTTTCTTATCCGGGCTTGGGACTGGCAACGGCGGAGTAGTAGTAGTAGTAGTAGTAGTAGTAGTAGTAGTAGTAGTAGTTATTCTCTTTCATTCCATTCTATTCTATTCTAATTCTTATTCTCTTCCATTTCCCTCCCCTTCCATTCTCTATTCTATTCTATTCTATTCTAATTCTCTTCCATTTCCCTTCCCTTCCATTCTCTATTCTGTTCTTATTCTTATTCTCTTCCATTTCATTTCATTTCATTCCAATCCTATTCTATTCTATTCTTATTCCCTTCCATTTCCCTTCCCTTCCATTCTCTATTCTATTCTATTCTATTCTATTCTATTCTATTCTATTCTAATTCTCTTCCATTTCTCTTCCCTTCCATTTTCTATTCTAGTCTATTCTAATTCTTATTCTCTTCTCTTCCCATCCCATCCTATTCTATTCTTATTCTTATTCTTCCATTTCCTTTCCTTCCCTTCCATTCTCAATTCTATTCTATTCTAATTCTTATTCTCTTCCATTTCCTTCCCTTCTTATTCTATTCTATTCTTATTTTCTTCCCCTTGTATTCTATTCTATTCTTATTCTTATTCTCTTCCATTTCCTTCCCTTCCTATTCTATTCTTATTTTCTTCCCCTGTATTCTATTCTATTCTTATTCTTATTCTCTTCCATTTTCCTTCTATTCTCTATTCTATTCAGTCTATTCTTATTCTTATTTTCTTCCCATTCTATTCTATTCCATTCACAGAAAAAAAACTATGTCCATCAAATTTAAAGAAAAGAAATCAATAATGGGCCACTATGTGGACCAAGCGTTCTGCTAACTGGTTCTTCGTTTTTCTTTCCTTTCTTTTCCCCCTCCAGGATTTACTAGAATCTCGCAAGCACCGTCCCGAGGGACATCCGGAATCTCCCAAGCCTGAAATCCAAGCCAATATCAATATCTGTTTGCCTTCCGCCTCGGCTTTCGAGGTTAAGAAGCCAAGACTGCAAGAAGAAAAGGCTCACGTAGGTTGGTGTCCTCTTTGGCGGCTGAGAGGCTGGGTGTAACGAGAGCCCGGAAAAGGATGTATGTGTGTTTAGATCTCTGCTTGGTGAGGTTTCCTCACTGCTCAGGAATTCTGAAATGGAGGGCTAAATTGGGGGGGGGGCAGGGAGAAAGGATGTTAGTAGGTGAAGTAGGCTATTTTGAGCCGGAAATTTGGTGTAAATTGTGAAGTCTGGCAACTTTAGGCAACTCAAATATTGTTTTATCGGGTGAATCAAGTAGCTGGTTAATTTCTTTGGCTGTAGAATACGGCATTCAGTTTTGGCCGCCACGATGTAGAAAAGATGCGGAGACTCTAGAAAGATTGCAGAGAAGAGCAAGAAAGAGGATGAGGGGACTGGAGGCTAAAGCATATGAAGAACAGTTGCAGGAACTGGGTATGTCTAGTTTAATGAAAAGGAGGACCAGGGGAGACAGGATAGCAGTCTTCCAATATCTCAAGGGTTGCCACAAAGAAGAGGGAGTCAAGCTATTCTCCAAGGCACCTGAGGGTAGAACAAGAAGCAATGGGTGGAAACTAATCAAGGAGAGAAGCAACTTAGAACTGAAGAGAAATTTCCTGACAGTCAGAGCAATTAATCAGTGGAACAGAAGTTGCCTCCAGAAGTTGTGAATGCTCCAACACCAGAAGTGTAGATGTAGTGGGTTAAGGCACCAGGCTAGAAAGTGGGAGACTGTGAATTCTAGTCCCGCCTTGGGCATGAAACCCAGCCGGGGGACTTTGGGCCAAACACCAGGAGATTTTGAATTCTAGTCCAGCCCTAGGCAAGGTATCTGGCTGGGTAACTTTCGGCCCAATCACCAGGGGACGGTGAGTTCTACTCCTGCCTTAGCCATGAAAGTCAACGTGGGGACTTTGGGCCAATCACCAAGAGACGGTGAGTTCGAGTTCCACCACAGCTACAAAAACCAGTTGGGTGACTTGGAGCCAGTCCCTCTCTCTCAGCTCAGCCCACCTCACAGGGTTGTTGTGGTGAGGAACAATAGGAAGAGGAAACTCATGTTGGATATGTTCACTTGAGAGCCTTGAGCTATTTATCGAAATAATAAAGGCAGATTACAAATAAATACAATTAAAAAGCAAATGATTAGCAGGTGAGAAATTCGATTGTTTCTCCCTCAACACACTTCCCTCGCCATTCTCTCTTTGTTCCTCAGTCCGGAGTTTCACCACCACCAGATGCGCCCTTTCCTCGCCGGAGAACAAACCCGTCGTCGTCCAGGTCTCCGAGCCGGTTCTCCGCACAGCACAGTCGAGCCCCATGTTAGAGGAATGTTTGAGCGACGTCGTCCAGGTCTCCGAGCCGGTTCTCCGCACAACGCATTCCAGACCTTTCTTCAACAGATGCTTGCAAGACGCGGAACAGGACAGCAACGCCAACCTGAGCTTGTCCAGCGTGCAAATTAACGAGATATACACTTGCTATCCAGAGCTGGGCGAAGAGACGGAGGGGGACGAAGAGACGTCGAGAACCGAGCAGGACCCCGATTCCCACGGAAGATCGCCAGGCTCTCCCGGCGATACGGCCGATTTCTCTCCCCCTCGACTCATCAAGATCCGAGACCGCGAGGCGAGTCTGTCCTCGGACAACGAAACGGAATACAGTCACGAGGACCTGAGCGGCTTCTCGGTAATGAACGAGGTGCTCAAGGGCGCCCACGGCAAACACGAGAACGTCCAGTCCCAGTTCGAGCACAAATTCGGCAAGTGCGTTCTCGATCTCAAGATCTGCCAAACTTTGCTCCAGCAAGCTACGGATTCCCTTTCCCGCACCGAAACCAAACTGGGCCCGCTGCAGCGTTTCGACAAACCTCAGGAGCTGTTTTGGGGCGCCCAGGCAAAGGAACAACTCCCCGTCGGGATTCCTGCGCCCGGTTGCCAGGAGAAGCTGGAGAGCATCTTGAGAAATATTCAACCTCCCTCCAACGGCGACCGCGCCCTGCAGTGGAAGACGGTGGGTCCTCCGACGGAGGCCTACGTGCCACCGCCGTTCCGTGTTCCGGGGGCATACAGATCCCGGGTGATCCCGTCTTACCAATCATCTGAAAACAGACCCAAAAGTGCCAACCACAGCCCGGATACCACCTACTGGAGCGATTTTGGACCGGAAACAGCCAAAAGTCCCGTAAATCCAAAAGGAACGGAGTCGAACTATCAGGTAAAGTGGGACAGAGAGGGAAAGCTCTTTTGCACCCCAAGCAGGGTTGGTTGGCAGCGATAACGTTGCTCAGAAGGCTGCTTCCAAGGGGAAGGTTTTTAAGCTCATGAAAAAGGGAGCCAGCCTAGAACTAAGGATAAATTTCTGAAAGTGAGAACAATTATGGTTGGTTCTCGACTTACAATCATTTGCTTAGTGACCGTTTGAAGCTACAATGGCATTGAACAAAAGGGACTTATGGTTGTTTTTCACTCTTACGACCCTGGCAGCATTCCCCTCCTCCCCCGTCACGTGATCAAAATTCAAATGCTTGGCAACTGGCATGTACTTATGACGGTTGCAGTATCTCAGGGTCACTGTCAGCGTGCCAAGTATCATGCACAATTAAATCAGAGTCCAAGGCAAAACGATCCTTAAAGTTCCAATTTAATAAGTCAGACATCTTGGCACATCTGTGGAATCCCAATTCTGGAAGTTACCTAGGATTCCCACCCAGTTGAAAGTTCATGATCTTGTCCCCACACCCACAAATCCATCACATGGTCCAATCTTCTTCTTCCACGGTGGCATCTCCACCCAGCTGGTTCCTGTCAGGTGCAGAGATAAAAGATGACTTTGGGCTTCTAGAAAAGAATGACAACCACACATTCTACAATTCTACTCCTTTCTATTCCCCCCTCCCAACTACTACACTAATGAAACAGCCTAATGAAATAAGAGAGAATGTGGCAGGGCAAAGATCCTAAAAGGGATATAACTGCAGGCCTGACAGTCACTTTGGGATGTTCTTACAAGCAACGTCAACGGAGAAGCTGAATTCACTTAACAACCGTGTTATTAACTTTTTTCGCCACTTAACAGCCGTGGCGAAAAAAGGTCGTAAAAGGGGGCCAAACTTACTCTCGATAAATGTCTCACTTAACAGCATAAATGTTGGGCTCAGCTGAGGTCGTAAGTTGAGGACTATCTGCTGTCGCAGCATCCCGAGGTCACGTGATCGCTGTTTGTGAACTTCCCAACACGCTTTTTGATAAGCAGAGCCCAGTGTTGGAAGCCAGAGTTGCTTAACAACCGCATGACTCGCTTAACAACTTCAGCGCTTCGCTTAACGACCGTCACAAATTTTCACACAAAATTGGAGGCGGTTTGCTTAACAGCCACCTTCCTTAACAGCAGAAGTCCTGGTCATAATTGATTCTGGTCGTAAAATGAGAACTACCTGTAATTTATGTCCAGAAATCTTTCTCCCTTCTCCAGAGGTTGCATTGACAGGGTAGAATATATTTGTGCATCTGATGGAGATTGTATCCCAAAGCTGCAGAGGGTTAATTCAAACTCCCCTCCCAGTTCTAGGTAGTCCTTGACTTACGACCACCATGGAGCCCCAGATTTTCCATGGCTAAGCGAGACGGTCGTTAAATGAGTTTTGCCATATTTTACGAGCTTTCCGTTCTGACCCAGCCTTATCAGAAGCAAGAAACAGATTCCTTGTCCTGAAAAGCTCTTGATTTACCTCTCGTGAATTAATGGCATTCGCACACCGAAAAGTCCAGGCAAAGGTCCTTCAAGGAGTTAACTGCAGTACAGACCTTATCAGTTCCTTACCATAACTGCAAGGCCAAAAGGCTGTAAAGTTCTGGCAAGCAGTCTTTGTGGCATGAAACACAATGAGTAAAATCTTCAGAAATACGAACTGTTGTCTCTTACGACCACCACTCCCCTTTCCTTCTATTTATTCCCCAGCCAGGGAGGGGCCATTCAGCACCCACGTGTGCTTTGCTTCCCGAGTCGACTCCTTGTCCTCCATTGTTCTCCTCTCCTAACAGCTCTGCGCATACGTGCATCTGGAACAGGCCCCAGCTGTTCTTCCTCCTCACTCATCTCAGCTTCCAAAGGCAGCTGCCTCACCATTGGCTGCGATATATCAGACGGCCCTGGCTCTGAACCCAACACAGAACATCCATCAGAGCCTTCCCGAGACCCCAGAACTGGCCCAAGTTCTTCCCCAACCATCTCACTGTCTGAGTCTACCTCCAGCTCCGCTGGCAGCTGGCAGGCCACAACACTTTCTCACCCCGGCAGTTACATGAAACCCCTGCAGTTGTTAAACTAGCAACGCCGTCGTTCAACGAATCCAGCTTCCCCGTTGACTTTGCTTGTCGGACGTTCTCAAAAGGGGGAGTCACGTGACCCCGGGACGCCGCAACCGTCATAAATGTGAGCCGGTTGCCAAGTGTTTGAATTTTGACTGTGAGGATGCTGCGGGCGGTAAATAAGTACGAAAAACGGTCGCGAGTCCCTGTTTTCTGTGCCTTGGTCGCGTCGAACGATCACTAAATGAACAGTTGTAAGTCGAGGGCTTACCTGCACAGAAATAGTTGTGGGGCCCCCACCGGCCCACATCACCACCTCATCCATGTGTGTTTTTTAGCTCTTGCCCCAAGGGGTGACCTTCAGGAAGAAGAAGAGCTCCCAGCTGCGTCGAGGCAGTTCAATGTTGGACGGGATCAAAATTACAGATGGGTGAGTCCTCTTTCCTCAGTCCCTGGCTGTAGCACAAGAGAAATGCCTTCCAAGGCACCTGAGGGTAGAACAAGAAGCAATGGCTGGAAACTAATCAAGGAGAGGAGCAATCTAGAACAGTCAGAACAATTAACCAGTGGGGTTCCACCACAAAACCGCGGTAGACTAAAGCACGCTCGACGAAAGCGCGTACCTGACGTCATCACAGCGCGACGAAAACATCACGCTGTGAGCGGTAAAGTTAAAATTAACGCGAAAACCTTACACTAACCCCCCCAAACCTAACCCTTAACCTAACCCTAAACCTAACCCTTAACCTAACGCTAAACCTAACGCTAACCCTTAACCTAACCCTAACCCTAACGCTTAACGTAACCCTAAACCTAACCCTAACCCTTAACCTAACCCTAACCCTAAACCTAAACCTAAACCTAACCCTAACCCTTACCTTTACGTGAATCGGCTTGCTTTAAAAGCGCTTTTTAAAGCGCCCTTTTTTCTCTGCGGTCGTATTTTCGCGCTGCTGATGACGTCAGTGACGCGCTTTAATCGGGCGCGCTTTAGTGGACCGCGGTTTTGTCGTGCCACGTCCCAGTGGAACAGAAGTTGCCTCCAGAAGTTGTGAATGCCCCAACACTGGGAGTCTTTAAGAAGATGTTGGATAGCCATTTGTCTGAAACGGTATAGGTTTCCTATATACCGGGGGTGGTGGACTAGAAGACCTCCAAGGTCCTTCCAACTCTGCTATTGTATTGTATTGTATTGTAAATCTGCGGGAGTGTCAAAGTTTGCACAGGTCTGTCCCATGTATCAACTCAGGGGCAAGCACAACCAACAGTGGTTTGTATCAAATAGTGGTTTTTATTTACGATAGGAATGTAGGAATACTATACATACACGCGCTACCAGCAGTATCTAAACAAACAGCAATTACAGCAGGGAAGAAGCTCGGCGAACCGCAAACATTCTAGCAGGGCCTCCTCTTATTACCCAGGCTCTTAAAGGGATAACAGCCGAAGATCCTGCTGACCCTTTCACAGCATTGCTTCAACTGGTCAGCTCTAAATTATCACTGTAACGTCACTCCTTCATTTATGCCTACTAGGATCTTGGCAGACTGGAACATTGGGCGCTATCTAACAAAATGAAATTCAAGGGTGGAAAAAGTCAGGTTCCACATTTAGGCAAGGAAAACAAAACGCACAGGTACAGTATAGGTGGCACCTTGCTCAATAAATACAATAGAATAGAATAACAAGAGTTGGAAGGGACCTTTGGAGGCCTTCTAGTCCAACCCCCTGCTTAGGCAGGAAACCCTGTGCCAGTGACGGCTAACCTTTCTGTTGTCACGTGCCGAAAGCGTGCGCCATTGTACCCACAATGCAATGTGCGTGCAACACAGTGGCGGGTTTCAAATTTTTTTAGAACCTCTTCTGTAGGTGTGACCTGCTTTGTGGGAGTGGCTTGCTGGTCATGTGACCGGGTGGGAGTGGCTTGCCAGCCATGCAGCTTCAGAGGATAATCCAGGACTGGAAGGGACCTGGAGGTCATCTAGTCCAACCTCCTGCTCCAGCAGGACATTGTTGAAATGAGTTTCTGTCTTTTGATTCCCCCCCCCCAGTTACATGACTACATAGCCACGCCTACCCAGTCACATGACCCAAGCTACGCCCACAGTAGTAAAAAAAATTAGGTTTCACCACTGGGTGAAAGTCCCCGCGTACATTTTAAAGGCACGGGCTCTGCAGGACTGTCCCACTTTCTGTTGTCCCCTCCTCCCTGATCCTTTTCCCACCCTGCCAACCGTCGTTAGCGAGGTTGGTGTTGGTCGTGGCCGGGTCGGGCTAGTTTCTCTGCCCGGAGAGCAAGTTGCGCGTCTCCCCAAGCGACCGAGGCACGCCCAGCGCCAACAAGGGCTGGAAGAAGCTCCAGGAAGAGTGAGGCTCCTGAGAATCAGCCCCAGCCGCTTCTCTATCCCCTGCCATCGTCCTTACCTTCTCAGGCTAGGCGAAGAGTGACTGGGAGGGGAGGGCGAGTGGCGAGGCCAGCCAGAGGTGGGATCACCTGACAGGGAGCCACAGCAGAGGGCCCAAAGAGTTGCATGTGGCTCTGGATCCATGGACTGCCGACATGCCCTCTAGGCTGCTTAGAGGAAACCTAGTTTAAAGTGGGGTGTAATTGTATATGACCACCTATCTGTGGTCATTAGAAATGATGCTGGTAACCTGGTTTTGCAGGTCCTTGAAAAAAACAGCTCCTGAAATCTACGAAGCAAATTTGAGAAGCGAGGAGAGGAGAATGGCCCAGTTGGAATGGACAAGTGAGTTTTGGGGGTTTCCTGTCCACAGAAATGGGGGGGGGAGGTGTTGGGGTGGGGGCATTCAAGTGAGCTGGGATTACAATACCCAGCATTCTCAGCCCTACAGTTAGAAGATCGACCCCTTTGGATTAGGCGAGGGTGCTAATCTACTGTAGCTGTCAGGTTTCCTAAAAATGCCCTAATTGATTCATGAGTCTCAAGCCAAGTTTCAATGCAAAACTAGTCATTTCTTAGGAGCACCATTAGGCAAGGCCTTTTCGCAGTCAGATCTAAGCTTTCTTTGAGTTATAGCTGACCTTTATCCCTGTTCCTTCCCTCCCCTCAGTCTGTGTCATAAATCACATTCCCCAATGAGGTGCGCCCCCTCCCAAGCATGCTGCAGTAATCAGAGATCCGACTTCAGCCGAAAGTATGCGTGGAATGCACTCCCCACCCCCCACCCCGTCTCACAATGGCAACATTAGGAATTGACACTAGCATTTGGGATCAGTTAGATGCCCTTTGGGGACTCAACAGATGGAGACACATCCCCTCCCCCATTGTTCCTAGCAATGGTGCCCTCAGCTTGGAGGCCTCGTGAGGTCATCAAGATGAGTAACCCTTTATAGACCTTCTTGCAGGAATTTATCCAGACCCCTTTTACGGCCATATAAAGTTTGGGGCAGTGAGTTACATGGATTAGTAATAGGCTTTGGGCTGCTTCACTCCTTCCCACCAAGAATTCTTCATGCTGGCTGGGGAATTCTGGGAATTGAAATCCAGACTTCTTAAAGCCAATGCATGAACAAAGGGATGGAATTAAAACCACGTGAATTGTTCATACCACTTTATCAGGCCTTGGGAAGGCCACACTTGGAATATGGCATCTAGTTTTGGTCGCCACGATGTAAAAAAGATGCGGAGACTCCGGAAAGGGTGCAGAGAAGAGCAAGAAAGAGGATTAGGGGACTGGAGACTAAAACACATGAAGAACGGTTGCAGGAACTGGGTATGTCTAGTTTAATGAAAAGAAAAGAAAAAAAGAATAGAATTGAATAGAATATAGAATAGAATAAAATAGGATAGGATAGAATGGGAATAGAATAGAATTCAGAATAGAATTCAGAATAGAATAGAATTCAGATTAGAATAGAATTCAGAATAGGATAGAATAGAATAGAATAAAAAGGGAGAGGATAGAATAGGAATAGAATAGAATTCAGAATAGAGTAGAATTCAGATTAGAATAAAATGGGAGAATAGAATAGAATTCAGAATAAAATAGAATTCAGAATAGAATAGAATTCAGAATAGAATAGAATAGAATTCAGAATAGAATAGAATAAAATAGGAGAGGATAGAATATGAATATGAATAGAATAGAATTCAGAATAGAATAGAATAGGAGAATAGAATAAAACAGGATAGAATAGAATACAATTCTTTATTGGCCAAGTATGATCGGACGCACAAGGAATTTGTCTGGTGCAGATGCTCTCAGTGTACATAAAAACACAAGATACATCCATCAAGAATAATAAGGTACAACACTTAATGATACTCATAGGGTACAAATAAGCAATCAGGAAACAAACAATACAGTAAACCGTAAGGATACAAGCCACAAATTTATAGTCCTGCAGTCATAAGTGGGAGGAGATGGGGGATAGGAACGATGAGAAGATTAATAGTAATAGTAATGCAGCCTTAGTGAAGAAGGACAAGGGGGGGACATGGCAGCAGTGTTCCAATATTTGAGGGGCTACCACAGAGAAGAGGGAGTCAAGCTATTCTCCAAGGCACCTGAGGGCAGAACAAGAAGCAATGGGTGGAAACTAATGAAGGAGAGAAGCAACTTAGAACTGAGGAGAAATTTCCTGACAGTGAGAACAATGAATCAGTGGAAGCGAAGTTGCCTCCAGAAGTTGTGGATGCCCCAACACTGGAAGTCTTTAAGAAGATGTTGGATAGCCATTTGTCCAGAATGTTGTAGAGTCTCCTGTTTCAGCAGGGGTTGGACTAGAAGACCTCCAAAGTCCCTTCTAACTGTTATTCAGTATTCTGTAAAGTTGCCAAAGGTTAAGAAGCATTGCTCTTTGGATAGTATAGCTGAAGTAGGGATAATCCGAACCTATGTCTTGAGGGAGCCCCTAAGAGAGGACTAGAACTCACAGTCTCCCAGTTCCTTACTCCCCGTCACCTTGCCCGCTGCACCAAACTGGCCGTTTTTGGTGAGAGTAGAATAGGGTGGCATGGAGAGAATCTGCCAATCCGGCCACTAGATGGCAGTAGAGGTCAAAGAAAAGGAAATTGTGCTTTTTTTTTTCTCCCTCCTGCATGAAAAAACTTTGTCAACCTTATTTACTTACCGTATATACTCGAGTATAGGCCGACCCGAATATAAGCCGAGGCACCTAATTTTACCACAAAAAACTGGAAAAGTTATTGACTCGAGTATAAGCCTAGGGTGGGAAATGCAGCAGCTACCGGTAAATTTCAAAAATAAAAATAGATACCAATAATGTTTTTGAATATTTATTTCAAAGAAAAACAGTAAACTAGCGGTGTATTCAATGAAATACTTCACTCACCTCATGATGCTGATGTCCCGCTGTGATGATGATGTCCCGTGCAGCCGCGGGAGCGATGTCCCGCCTCCTATGACACACGGCACAGTGATTCCTATCATTGGATCACTGTACCAGAGGAGGTGGGACATCGCTATGTGGCTGCTTGCCATAACAAGGAGGAGGTGGGACATCGTTGCAGAGCGGCAGGAGGGGGAGGAAGGGGAATCGTAAGACAGCCCTGCATTACATTAGAACGTGAGGAGGGGGGATGGTGCGGTGCGCGCTGCGCGGCAAACTGACACAGAGGGAGGGGAAACTCACAGGGGCACTGGGCCATTCACAAGTGTCACCCAGCGGCATGGCCCCGCCCCTTTTTCTCCTCCATTTCGGGCAAATTTTTCACTGACTCGAGTATAAGCCGAGGCGGCTTTTTTCAGCCCAAAAAGTGGGCTGAAAAACTAGGCTTATACTCGAGTATATACAGTATACTTATATTTATTAAATTAATATGCTGCCCATCTCGCTGATGCAGCAACTTTGGGAAGGTTACAATATAATGAAAAGGCAATAAAAAGTCATTTATTTAAGGAGTGGTGATGACTGCACTGAAAATAGTGCAACTAATCCTCGCACTTACGACCGACACAGCATCCGGGAATTTAGGCCCTTGTTGGTTACATGGTTACAGCATCCTGGGCTCATCTGATCATCATTTGCATCATTTGGGAAAACGGATTTGTTTTATCCCATGTGATTTGGTTAACAACTGCAGCCAAAACTGAGCATAATTCACTTAATGACCGCATTGCTTAGGAAGAGAAGCTCAAGCTGTGGTTTTAAGTCAAGGTCTACTCTTACAGGTGGTCCTACAGGTGGTCCTCGGTTTACGTCCCACGGTGGAGCCCAACATTTCTGTTGCTAGGCAGTGATTGAGGGAGCTTGGCCCCCGTTTTGCGAACTTTCTTGCCAGAGTTGTTAAGTGAATCACTGCAGTTGTTAAGTGACTCGCAGATTTTTTTTAAAGGAATCTAGCTTCCCCCTTTGACCTTGCTTGTCAGAAGGGCGCAAAAAGAGGATCTCGTGGCATAGCGGCCGTCATAATTACTCACCAACTTGGATCATAGGATTTCAGCCAACGGTCGTAAGTGTGAAAAATGGTCATAAGCCACTTTTTTTGTGCATTGTAACTTTGAACGGCCACTAAACGAAACATTGCAATTCGAGGACTCTTAGATAGGCCTGGAGATTTCAAATCCCAGCCAGTTTAGTTATACAGTATATTTTGCAGTTGGTTTATTTATATCCCCTCATTGTCACAGTCTATGGCACGTTTAAACCAATGTACAGAAATTGCATCGTTGGAATTGCGCAATGGCCAAATGGCCATCATTTCTCGCCAATAACGGTAATGCAATTCCCTTTAAATGCGGCGTAGAGGGTTCGAGAATTGCCAGCCCGTTTAAAATATACAAAATGATTATCCATCTGCCTTCTCTCCCTTCCTCCTTTCACCAAAAGGAGGCATAAACTTTAATGAACTGAGGGAATCTGTCAGGACTTTTCCCCGCCTTGTTTATTTTGTTAAAAATCCTATCAAACAGAATAGAATAACAGAGTTGGAAGGGACCTTGGAGGTCTTCTAGTCCAACCCCCTGCTTAGGGCAGGAAACCCTATACCGTTTCAGACAAATGGCTATCCAACATCTTCTTAAAGACTTCCAGTGTTGGAGCATTCACAACTTCTGGAGGCAACTTCTGTTCCACTGATTAATTGTTCTAACTGTCAGGAAATTCCTCCTCAGTTCTAAGTTGCTTCTCTCCTGGATTAGTTTCCATCCGTTGCTTCTTGTTCTACCCTCAGGTGCCTTGGAGAATAGTTTGACTCCCTCTTCTTTGGGGCAGCCCCTGAGATATTGGAAGGCTGCTATCATGTCTCCCCTGGTCCTTCTTTTCATTAAACTAGACATAGCCAGTTCCTGCAACCGTTCTTCATATGTTTTAGCCTCCAGTCCCCTAATCCTCTTTCTTGCTCTTCTCTGCACTCTTTCCAGAGTCTCCGCATCTTTTCTACATCGTGGAGACCAAAACTGTTGTTGCTTCAAGCCATGTCAATAAGAAAGCATAACCGTGTTTCTAACTTAACAGCCGCAGTGATTCACTTAACAACAGTGGCAAGAAAGGTCGTAAAATGGGGCAAAACTCACTTCACAACTATCTCACTCAACGTCATAAAGTTGGGCTTAATTGTGGCTCTCAGTCGAAGGCTACCTATGGAGGGATTCCTCGGCTTGCGGCCGGCAATTGAGCCCCCCAAAAATCTATGTTGCTAAATGAGATATTGTTACGTGAATTTCCCCCCTTTGTTTTATGACCTTCCTTGCCGCCGTTGTTAAGTGAATCGCCACAGTTTTTAAATTAGGCATGCGGTCGTTAAGTGAATCTGGCTTCCTCCATTGACTTTGCTTGTCGGAAGGTCGCCAAAGGGGGAATCACATGACCCCCGGGACACTGCGACGGTCATAAATACGAGCCAGTTCTTGTCTGTATTTTGATCCCACGACCACAGGAGATGCTGCGACGGCCATAAGAGTCGAAAATGGCCATAAATCACTTTTTTTTCTGTGCCGTTGTAACTTAGAACGGTCACTAAATGAACTGTTATAAGTTAAGGACTACGTGTATTTAATTCTAGGTATCTTCCTTACCGTATCGGCTAAGACGGTCACGTCCCACTAAAACCAAAGATTATTTTATGCATTTTTTTTTATTTTTAAACATAAAAAACAAGATAAAAAAATTCTCATCCATTACATACAGCATGTCGTTTGGTTACAAATGTTTTTGCATCCATATTCTCAATTACATATTACAATCACAGATTTTCCATCTAATATAACTAAACACCTCACTTTCATTGTACAACGTATATTCAGTTACGATTAATATTTCTTTCTTTTCAATAAACCTAATTTCCTTACATTCTTGATTGTCTGTTTAATAACAATACATCTTTATGTAATCGCTTATCCCATTCTGAATATTTTTACAGTATAAAAGAATTTACCAACTGTTTATATTTATATATCACTATTTTTAATTACGTATAATCCCACCAATCATCCATCGAGTATGCTTATGTTCATTATTATCCTTGTACATCATACATTCAAACAAAAATGTTATCCCTCCATTTTTCAACAAGGTATTCTAAATAGTCACTTCATATATATGTATGTATGTATGTATGTATGTATGTATGTATGTATGTATGTATGTGTGTGTGTATATATATATATATATATATATATATATATATATATATATATATATATATATATATATATATATATATATATACCAATTTTTGATGACTTCCTTATTAAAATTATTTATCAACAACAGAATATCTTTATAATATACACTTAAAACCAAAGATTGATTGATTGGTTGATTTAAATCCAACCGATTTAAAGGATTGTGGTCGTAAGTAGAGGACTATCTGTATTTATTTATTTATTAAATCCTATTTATTTATTTATTTATTTTCAAAATACTTTTTTTATTTTCCACTTTCATAACATATAATCACATGTATACTATTACATAGCCAATATCCTATTGTGTTAAGTAGTAATTACATCAGTTCCTCTTGCCATCAACGCCCAGAAAGATAAAAACCCATTATTCGCTCTTCTGCTCTCCATACACCTCTTTCTTCTACCTCTCTCCTACCTCCTTTCTTCCCTCCATCATCCTTTTCTACTCTACTTCCCCTTCCTTTCTCCTTCTCCTCTCTCTTCATTCCACTCCTCCTTATTCTCTTCATCTTCCCCCCTTACCCTCTCTCCTAATCCCTCTCTTCCTTTCTTCTCTCCTTTCCCACTCTTCCTCTCATTCACTTGGTGTATTTCAGCTTCTGAGCAAACTCCATTCTATGTTGATGGTATTTATGCTTCCATATCAATATACTTAACATATCTTAGTTTTAAAGAGAAAATAAGAGAAGACAGTATACATGTGCAATCATATTACTTTAAAATCTAACACCCCTCGTCAAGACTAATATACATCCCTCCCTACCCCCCAACCCCCCCAGCCTTCCCTCCCCTATTTATTAAGCCCTCCTGTTGCGCTTTCTCTCCAGCTGAAGTGAAGCAGATGGCCAAGCAGGCGGCTGCGGGGCAGCTTCATTTACCGACGCAGCACCCTGCCAGCAGGTGGATGTTGCAGAGCGAGGCGCAGGACCTCCAGACAGGTTTCCCCAGCCCCACCATCTGTGAGCGGGTCCGATTCTACCAGGAGAACGGCGAGGCAGGGAGGACGCAGCGCACCAGGGCCGTCGGGGACCACAAAGTGCGTTGCGATCAAGAAAAGCAGAAAAATCCAGACGGGGCGTTAGGAAGAGTCCCAGGCCTGGAGAAGGAAGGTAAGTTAAGGGTTGAGTTACAGCTCTGTAGTAGATGGTGTAGTAGGGTCTGCTGCTTGGGTGGTGATTGGAGGGGGGGGGGGGGTTGGACTAGATGACCTACAAGGCCCCTTCAAGCTCTGTTAATCTGTGGACTACAACTCCCAGAATTCCCCTGCCAGCACAGCTCGGTTCAGGGGCGTTTACTTCCATATTACTCATTCTCATAAAAAACAGACCCTCTGCGAAAGTGGCCAAAATCCGTACGTTTCGCTGCCAGATTTTTAGCAGCCCCAGCGATGCAGATATAAGCGTCAATCTTGCCATGGGGGTTTGGTCCAGTGGTTAAGGCAGCAGGCTAGAAACTGGGAGACTGTGAGTTCTAGCCCCACCTTAGGCATGAAAGCCACTGGGTAACTTTAGCCAATCACCAGGAGAGGGTGAGTTATAGTCCCACCTTAGAAGCATGAAAGCCACTGGGTGACTATAGCCAATCACCAGGAGAGGGTGAGTTCTAGTCCCACCTTAGGCATGAAAGCCACTGGGTGACTATAGCCAATCACCAGGAGACGGTGAGTTCTAGCCCCACCTTAGGCATGAATGACTTTAGCCAATCACCAGGAGACGGTGAGTTCTAGCCCCACCTTAGCCATGAAAGCCAGCTAGGTGATTTTGGGCCAATCACCAGGAGAGGGTGAGTTCTAGTCCTGCCTTAGGGATGAAATCCACTGGGTGACTGGGCCAGGAGGCAGTGAATTCTAGTCTTAGGTATGAAAGCCAGCTGAGTGACTTTGGGCCAATCACCAGGAGACGGTGAGTTCTAGCCTTACCCTAGGCATGAAAGCCACTGGGTGGCTTTATGCCAATCACCAGGAGCAGAGGCGGTATTCAGCAGGTTCTGACCAATCCCGAAGAACCGGTAGCGGAAATTTTGAGTAATTCGGAGAACCGGCAAATACCACCTCTGGCTGGCCCCGCCCTCATCTATTCTCCACCTCCCCAGTCCCAGCTGATCAGGAGGGAATGGCGATTTTGCCGTATCCTTCCCCCCGAGTGGGGAGGGAATGGAGATTTTACAGTATGCTTCCCCTGCCACGCCCACCAAGCCATGCCCACCAAGCCACGGCCACAGAACCAGTAGTTTAAAAAAAATTGAACCCCAGAACTGACCCTAGGAGGCTGTGAATTCTAGTCCTTTGGTATGAAAGCCAGCTGAGTGACTTTGGGCCAGTCCTCAGGCGGCTGTGAGTTCTAGTCCCACCTTAGTTCTGAAAGGCAGCTGGGTGACCCTTGGGCCAGTCTCTCAGCCCTGCCCACCTCGCTGGCTTGTTGTTGAGAAGTAAAATAAGAGGAGGAAGGAAGATTCGTTCTGTTCAACCCCTTGGATTATTCTTCAAAACTATTAAGATGGCTTTTAAAAAAAAAAATTAAATTAAATTCACAACCCAGCGCATCTTAATTTTTTTTTTTTGTTTCTTTGTTTGTTTTAAACCCTACCCTACGGGTAACCGTTGAACAAGAAGCAGCAAATTGCTGCTGTTGTGCTGTGAATTGCTCACCCTTTCCCCGGGAAGAAGACTAAATAAAATGGCTAAAGAGCAGGAACGCAAATTGCCTTGGACATAATTGGTGTGCGTTCGAGAGAGGTTGTCTAGCAATTTTAGCGTTCTGGGTATGTTCCATCTTCCCGGCGCTTTCGGTAGGCGAGCGGATTCGCTGCTCTGCCTCCCGGGAGAACCCAAAAAAGAAAAGGATGGAATATTTTTTCAGAGACCGTTTTTACAAAATGCATTTATTGGGGATGCTTTATCCCCTCTCCTTTAAAAAGGATAATTTGGAGGGGAGAAGGGGGAATTTGACTCTGCGGATCAGCTGTTTAATTGCTATCATCCTCCCCGCCAAATCAGCCCCTGTTGGCGTTTTCGGTCTTATTTCTTTTCCCAGCCTGTCCTTCGTCCAAGAAACCCCGGGTTTTTTCCCCTCTGCATGCTAATTCCGACCCTCATCCCTCCCTCCCTCCTTTCTCTGGGGTGTCGACGTTGCATTTCACGTTGTCTTAATTTATTATTAGGAAGAGACAGTTCGGTTCCAGCCTGCGAGACTGGTGCAGCGCCACGCAAGCCGGTTTTCCTTTCTCTTCCGTCGGAGGATTCTTGCCGGGTATGGCTTTTTGCTCCTTCGACTGCTGAATCACTAAGCAATAATTCTTGGTCCAATTGGCCGGTCCCGATCCAGATCATTGAGCAAAATAAAACTAGAGTTAAGCCTGGGGTTGAAAAATATTAGCAACCGATTCTCTGCCCAATTGCTGGGTGGGCATGGCCATGGTGGGTGTAGACTATTCGGCCTCCTGCACCAAGGCCGGAAGGCCTATTTTTCGCCCTCCTCAGGCTCCGGAGGTGTTCCTCGGGGAGGAAGGGCAAAAACGGGAGGGCGAAAATGGCCTCCCCCAGGCTCCAGTGGCCCTCTGGAGGCCGGAAACTGGTCAGTGTTCCAAACAGAATCCAAAATTAAATCAGAGTCCAAGGCAAAGTATTGCTCAAAGTTCCAATTTATTGACAGAGCCATGTTGGCACATCTGGGGAAACCCGAATCTGAAAGCTTCCCGGTTTTCCCCACCCAGTTGAAAGTTCAAGATCTTTCCCCCACACCCACAAGCCCATCCCATGGTTCAATCTCCCACTGCCATGCTGGCAGCTTCCACCCATCCAGTTCCGGTCAGGTGCAGAGGTGGGATTCAGCCAGTTTGCACCTATTCGGGAGAACCGGTTGGTAACTTTCTAAGTAGTTCAGAGAACCGATTGTTGGAAGAAATCTCCTTTTGTTTTTTTCCCATTTTACAGGACTAATCCTGTAAGGAAGGCAGGAAGGAAACATTCTAGTGTTGTTTCTAGCCTAATCTTTATTGCCCTGCTTACAGAAACCGCCTCTCCGGTTAACCCTTGTTACATTGTAACAGCTAAGGCGAAGCGCCCATCGACCTGAGTGGCCTTGAGTTGGCCACGCCCACCCAGTCACATGACCACCGAGCCCCGCCTACCTAGGTGGTCATTAGGGCAGAGAACCGGTTGTTAAATTATTTGAATCCCACCACTGGGTCAGGTGCAGAAGTGCAAAGACAAAGGATGACCTTTGCTTTCTGGAAAGAAATGTTATGGCTGCATATCATCTAACTCCGTACAATCCCCCGTCCCATTTTCCCACAGTAGAAAATGCGTAGTAGAAGAATAGAAAGTGTGGCAGGCCAAAGACCCAAAAGAAAAGATGGCTGCAGGCCTGACACCTAGAACTTCCGGGATGCCGGTTTTTCGCCCTCCCAGAGCCTCCGCGCAGACCCTGCACTTACCTGGCACGATGAACGGGCCACTTGGAGACCCCTGGGAGGGGCAGAGTGTGCGGGGGGGCCATACAGTGCTTGCCACTACCGCCTCGACAAACCAGATGTAAAATTAACATCTGGTTCGCCTGAACCGGTCCCAATCGGCTGAATCCCACCCCTATTTAAGCCATTCCGGAGATAATATTTTAATGCAATCCCGCTCGGAAACAGGCGAACAGTTTTTCACAGCTGGTGCTTTGGATCAAAGCAAAGCGTTTGAGCGAAAGGTTGTCAGTAAATCTCTCTAGAGGGGAGACCTTTCTAACAAAGGTTAGCACGTCCTTGGTGCCCTCCGAGCTTGGTTTGTTTTCTTACAGACGTTTTGTTAACTAGGTAACCTCATCAGTGCTAGAAAGGAGCGGGGTTTGTGGGGAAGAAATGGAGAGGGGAGGAAGAGGACCCTGGGGTCCTTGGTCCTTTCTGAGCTTGGTTGCCCTCGTGACCTCAAGACTGGACTACTGCAATGCGCTCTACATGGGGCAGCCCTTGAAGAGCATTCGGAGACTCCAGCTCGTCCAGAATGCAGCCGCGCGAGCGATTGTGGGTGCACCTCGGTACACCCACGTTACACCTATCCTCCACGAGCTGCACTGGTTACCGATTGGTTTCCGGATACGCTTCAAGGTGCTAGTCGTCACTTCTAAAGCCCTTCATGGTATTGGACCTGGGTACTTGAGAGACCACCTGCTGCCGATTACCTCCCAAAGGCCCATTAGATCCCACAGATTAGGCCTCCTCCGCGTTCCGTCCACCAGCCAATGTCATCTGGCTACTACCCGGGGGAGGGCCTTCTCTGTGGCGGCTCCGGCCCTTTGGAACGAGCTCCCCACAGGGATTCGGACCCTCACCTCTCTCCAGGCCTTCCGAAAAGCCGTTAAAACCTGGCTGTGTCGGCAGGCCTGAGGTTGATGAGTTCCCTTCCCCTCTCGAATCGTGTGGCTGTTGGTTGTTTTAAATTCCCTGTACTTTTTGTTGTAGTTCTTGTGTTTCCCTTCCCCTCCTTTGGGTTTGTGCGCCGCCCTGAGTCCCCCAGGGAATAGGGCAGCATATAAATAAAATGAACTTTGAACCTTGTTTTCTTGTACACATTTCATGACCCAGCTAGGTAACATCATCAGTGCAACTAGGAAGTGGGGTTTGGTCTCTGTTGACATAGAAATGAGTTGCCAAGCCTGTTAGAGTTGGTGGGGCAGTTCTTGGTGATTCCTTCATTAGCCTTAGAAAGAAAGACAGAGGGAGAGAGAGAAAAAGACACAGAGAGAGACAGAGAAAAAGAAAAAGACAGAGTTATAGCGACAGAGAGAGAGACAGAGAGAAAGACACAGAGAGATGGGAAGACACACACACAGAGAAAGAGAGAGAGACACAGAGAGAAAGACAGACACAGAGAGAAAGACAGAGAGAAAGACAGATAGAAAAAGAGAGAGAGACAGAGCAAGAGACACAGAAAGGCAGAGAGAAAGACACACACACAGAGAAAGACACAGAGAGAGAGACAGAAAAAGACACAGAGAGAGGGAAAGACAGAGAGAGAAAGACACAAAGAGAGAAAAACAGAGAGACAGAGAGAGAGAAAAAGACAGACAGAGGGAAAGAAAGACCCAGAGAGAGATAGAGAGAAAGACACACAGAGAGATGGAAAGACACACAGAAAGACAGAAAGACACAGACAGAGAGAAAGACAGAGAGAAAGAGAGAGACACACACAGAGAAAGACACAGAGAGAAAGACAGAGAGAGACAGAGAAAAAGGCAGACAGAGGGAAAGAAAGAGAGAGAGAAAGAGAGAGACACAGAGAAAAAGACACTGAGAGAGAAAGACAGAGAGAGACAGAGAGAGAGAAAAAGACAGACAGAGGGAAAGAAAGACACAGAGAGAAAGACAGAAAGACACAGACAGAGAGAAAGACAGAGAGAGAGAGAAAGACAGAGAGAAAGACACAGAGAAAGAGAGAGACACACAGAGAGAAAGACACTGAGAGAGATAGAGAGAAAGACACACAGAGAGAAAGACAGAAAGACACAGACAGAGAGAAAGAGAGAGAGAAAGAGAGAGACACAGAGAGAAAGACACTGAGAAAGAAAGAAAGACAGAGAGAGACAGAGAGAGAGAAAAAGACAGACAGAGGGAAAGAAAGACAGAGAGAGAAAGACAGAGAGAAAGACAGAGAGAAAGACACAGAGAGGAAGACACAGAGAAAGACAGAGAGAAAGACACAGAGAGAAAGACACTGAGAGAGAAAGACAGAGAGAGAGAAAAAGACAGACAGAGGGAAAGAAAGATAGAGAGAGAGAAAGAGAGAGAGACACACAGAGAGAAAGATACTGAGAGAGAAAGACACAGAGAGAAAGACACAGAGAGAAAGACACAGAGAGAAAGACACAGAGAGAAAGACAGAGACAGAGGGAAAGAAAGACACACAGAGAGATGAAAAGACACAGACAGAAAGACACTAGAGAGAAAGACAGAGAGAGACCGAGAGCAAGAGACTTAGAAAGGCAGAGAGAAAGACACACACAGAGAAAGACAGGGAGAGAGACAGAAAAAAGACAGAGGAAAAGACAGAGAGACAGAGAAAGACACACACAGAGAGAAAGACAGAGAGAGAGAGAGAGAGACACACAGACACAGACACAGAAAAACACAGAGAAAGAGAGACAGAGCAAGAGACACAGAAAGGCAGAGAGAGAGAGAAAGGGAGAGAGGTTAGATAGATGGATGTGGGTTCCTTGGTGGTTTTCTGGGAGATATTTATTGACCCAAATAGGCAACATCATCAGTGCTAGAAGAGAGGGGGGTTTACAGAGGGAGGAGAGGCCTGTGGGATCCTTGGGTTTCTTACAGACTTTTCATCACCCAACCAGAGAAAATCATCAGTACCGCTAGGGAATATTCTCAGTTCGTATACAAATGGTTGACCCTGTTAGCATTCGTGGCTGCATCCTTGGAATGTAGTTTACTGATTGATGGTCTGAGTTGGCAGCTCCTGGATAGGAGTACTGCTGCTATGATAAATAAGCAGAGAACTACTTCCTTAGCAGTCCTCGATTTAACGACGATTCACTTAGTAACCATTCAGAGTGGCAACAGCACTGAAAAAAGGCCCTTCCGGACAGTCCCCACATTTACAACCGTTGCCACGCCCCCAAAATCACAGGATCAGAATTTGGAGGTTTGGCAACTGGCATGTCCTTACGACGGTTTCAGCATGCCGGGGTCATGTGTTTGCTACTTACGACCGTCCCAGCTGGTTTCAGACAAGCAACGTCAAGGGAGGTTCCCTTAACAGCCACACGATCCGTTTAGCAGCTGCAGCGGCTGTTTAAAAAAAAAAAGGTCGTAAAACGAGGAGTAGCTCGCTCAACAACTGCCTAGCTTAACGATGGAAATCGTTAAGCAAACACAATGGGGGGGGGAGGAAGATGGACTTGCTTAAGGACCGCATGGTTCACTTAACAACGGTGGTGATTTGCTTAACAACCCTGCCGGAAGAAGGTAATAACATTAGGTGTGACTCACTTAACAACTGTCTCGCTTAGCAACATAAATTCTGGTCCTAATCGAGGTTGTAAGTTGGACTGTCTTGAGTCTCAAAGGAAAGGTGGTGTCAGGCTTCCAAATAGCATCCAAAATTAAATCAGAGTCCAAGGCAAAGTATTGCTCAAAGTTCCAATTTATTAAGAGAGCGATGTTGGCACATCTGGGGAAACCCACATCTGAAAGCTTCCTGGTTTCCCCCACCCAGTTGAAAGTTCAAGATCTTGCCCCCACACCCACAAGCCCATCCCATGGTCCAATTTCCCGCTGCCATGCTGGCAGCTTCCTCCCATCCAGTTCCGGTCAGGTGCAGAGTTGCAGAGACTAAGGATGACCTTAGCTTTCTAGAAAGAATGTTGTTATGGCTACCTATCATCTAACTCCATACAATCCCCACCTCCCATTTTCCCACAATAGAAAAGGCATAGTAGAAGAATAGAAAGTGTGACAGGCCAAAGATTCACAAGGAAAGATGGCCGCAGGCCTGACCGGTGGAATACTAACTAAACAGATATGGGGGAAGTAACAGAATAAATATTTTCCTCCTTCCTATCCTATTCTTCCTATCCTAAAGATACCGTCTTAATTTCTGTCCCTCTTACAGGAGCATCTGGAAGAGGTGACCCACTCAACATCGACATCCCTTAACATATCCGAGGAATTTTTCACTCCGGACACCGACTACTTTTTGGGTAGTTCTGCTCCTCCCGAGCTTTCAGAATTGGAAGTAAGAGAAAAAATTGGTGTAGTTAGCCAAGATGGCTTAAATTGACTGCTTTGATGAAAGGAAAGAACGTAACTAATTTTGTTTCTACTTGGAAACCATTCCTGGACTTTGTGCCTGAGGTGGTGGTGGTGGTGGGGAAATATGAAACTCTGGTTTGGGTTTTTGCCGATTGGTTAGGTTTGGTGCCCTAGAAATGATTAGTATATATGAATACCTGTTGTGACTCAGCAGAAACCTGTGAGTTGTTTCGGGATGCAGGATGATGAGCAGCTGTTACTCTTTGGGGTCTTCTCCTGCAGATAAAAGACTGATGGTGCCACGCCTTAGTTGCAGAAGTCAACGTTCGTCGTTCGTTTGTTCGTGAGTTCCGTTCCGTTCCTGTTCGAGTTAGTGATTCAAAGAGGCACTTGGATAAGTGATTTGCTTTCTGTAAACCTGGTTTGCTGTAAGAGTTTTGTTTTTGCATTTGCTGTGTAACTTTTTGCCAGAGACTTTATCTATGTTTATTTTGGGCTCGCAGCCAGCTTGAGCCGGGACTGATAAAGATATTCTTTTGCAAGCTTCGTGTGGCTGTAGTTTTGGAACGGGCTAAGTGGGGGCCAGAACAAATACCTAAAAGTAAAAAGTCAAGGTTTCATGTTATGACCTGATTCTACAAGTCATCCTCCACGTACGACTGCAACTGAGCCCAAAATTTACATTGCTAAGTGAGATGCTTGGTGAGTTTTTGCCCCATTTTATGACCGTTCTTACAGCCGTTGTTAAATGGATCGCTCGCCGTGGCTCAGTTAGGGACGTGGTTGTGTTTTCCTCTTGTCTTTGCTCATTTGTTATGACCGTTTTATGACCGTTCTTGCCACCGTTTGTAAGTGAATCACTGCGGTTGTTAAATTAGTCACGCGGTTGTTAAGTGAATCTGGTTTCCTTTCGGCTTGTCAGAAGATCGGAAAAGGGGATCGAAATATGAGTCAGTGGTCAAGCATCCGAACATAAATCACATGACTGTGGGGGATGCTGCTATGGTCACTAAGTGTGAAAAATGGTCGCAAGTCACTTTTTCAGCGCTGTTGGCACTTCAAATGGTCACTAAGCGGACTGTTGTAACTCGAGGACTATCTGTATTGCAACAAAAGGAGTCGGAAGTCAATGCTTTTTTCCCGTCCTTTCCACCTCTTCCTGTTTCTCTTCTCCCCTTTTGCTCCCCTGATTTACCTTTATTTTCAATTTTCTTGATATTCTTGTATAAATTAATATCTTGATCAATTAACTAAATTTTGAGCCTATTTTAAAAAAAGAGAGAGAGAAAGGACAAATATAGAGAGAGAGGGAAAAGAGGAGATCATCCTTAGGGTGGGGAAAACTCTGGTTCTCCTGTGCGCTGCTTAGGGAATCCAAGCATGGGTTAATGTTGTGGCCCAACAGGAGCCGTTGGAGCTGCCAATGGACTCCGATAGCAAGTGATTCTGTGAGTCGGCTACGGAAGATGTGGAGGACCCTGGGCAGGGTTCAGACTCCAAGCAGGGATCAGAGAGGCTGCTTGGCCACCAGGAGGTGCCTGAGGCATGGAGCAGTGGGGAAGATCAAAGGGAGTTTGTCCTTGACGCCAGGCAACAAAGGGTGGAGAAACGGAGGCAACAGTTATGGAGACAGACTCATAAGAGATAATCAAGCCCAGGTGGTTGTGGCTTGGCCCCTCCCAAGAGAGTATATAAGAAGAGACTTTGGGAGGAGTCCTTTTGCAGGACACAACCGTTCAAACTAGCTGGAGAAGCTCTTGTTTGTATTGTATCTCTTGTCTGTGGGAGTCTGAGTTGCTGCTAATGTTTTGTCTGTGAGTAATTGTTGTGAATAAAGCGTGGCTATCAGTAAGCCTGTGTCGGCGTTAATCACCGGACAGAGGGGGGTCAGAACAGGTTAACTTTGTCCATTAGCCTAGAGACTGAGTTATGCAAATTGCTGGCCACACCTCCTCTGACTGGATAGTCCAGTTTTTTAACTCAGTCCAGCTAAAGAGATGCAAAAACATTCTCTAGGTTATTAGACAAGTGCATCATTCTTATGATTCAGCTTGGATTCCCTTCAACAGCCTGAGTTCCTTCCACGGAGCGTTTGATATCTCTGCAAATAGGTTCCTTTCCTTTTCGTTTATAGTAGCAATCGGATCTTAGCGTTCCTGGAGCCTCCGGGGCCAGGGAACCCTTCTTCTTGGAGGTGAGGTCGCTTCGGTGTTATTTGTTGGAAGGTCCGCCTTCGTTTGTCTTGCCGCGGTTGGGAATCGGTTCGCCGCCCTGCGCTGGCTGCTCTAACCGCTGTCCGCCACCTCCCCGAGGTTGCCTTGCGACGCGCGGAACCTGGACCCCCCCCCCCCATTGCCATATGGCTGGGTTCCCTGTTTTTACCATGACCACTGAGAGCCTCTGGAAGCCGCGGCTGCGGTCACTGGCAAGTTACGAGGCTGGCGTTCTCCATTCTGGCGGTGACCATTTTCCCTCGGCAATTTGAATTTCCCGCCCCCGCTGTTGGTTGCGGTGGCCATTTTGGGGCCCATTTCTCGCCGAAAAACAGTCCGGCTGGGCATGGTTTCATTTTCCCGCCCTCAGTGACGTAAAATCACCAGATTCATTGCTCCACAGAGGTCGGTTCGCCACCATTCTACTGGTGCACAAGTTTGATCTCTTGTGGCCACCTGCTTCGATTGCAATCGGCATTTGGTCTTTCATTGAATGTGATCTTGAGCCCTTTCAACCTAGTTTAACATGGCGGTTCCCTCTTCAGAGCAGCGCTGGATCCTATACTGATTGAGACGAGGGACAAGCGAAAAGTGCTCCCTTCGACTGCTAGGCGCACGGATCGGAGGCAACAATTGTATTCTCGAAGGCAGCCCTTTCGTATTGGGGAGTCGGGGTACTCGTCCCTCCCCTACACCCCTCTATCAAATAGATCCTTTTCTCAGTCCCAGGACAGGTTTCAAACAGAAGCAATACTAGGGACAGAGGTAGAAACCAGCACCAACAGCAGGACCAGGCCCGGCGGCCCTTTCGTGGCGCCAACAACCGGTACCTTTTGTAGGTACCGGCGACTCGCTAGAGGGCGGCCCTATTGGCGGGCGTTTAACTACCTTCGCCCACCAATGAAAAACCACAATTTCAGACGCCTGGGCTCTTCAGATTGTGAGGCTGGGTCTCACTCTGGAGTTCCTGGCCATTCCCCCGAGAGGTTTCATCAGATGCCCGGTACCCAGGTGCCAGGTAAAGCGGCGCCTGATGGACACAGAAATCCAGCATCTCATCTCCATCAAAGCCATAGAACAGGTGGATTATGCAAAATATCTTTAAAAGAAGGATAAAGTTTACTCCTCAGTTATTCTTACTAGGTATATGTACTGACTTTACAGTGGTAGAGATCAATTTGATTCTGCACCTAATAACGGCAGCAAGACTGTTGGTGGCGCAATACTGGAAGAAGGAAGACTTGCCTACAACTCAAGAATGGACATTGAAAGTTACAAACTTAGCCGAGATGGCTAAAATATCGGCGTATCTTAAAGATCACTCAAATGAGAGATATAAACGAGACTGGAAAAAATGGATTGACTATATACAAAATAAATACGGGACCAAGAAATTCCAGTTAGCCTATGCTTAAGATCAGAAATGATTTAAATTGTTTAAAGTTAGCTCAGCAAGAAGAAGCTAAGGTCAATGTAGAGATGTTATTAATTTCTTTATTTCTTTTTTCTCAATAGATTTTAGACTGTGTTTGTTAAAAATCCATACCGTGTACGGGTTCTGGGAAGTCGGGGGGGGGGAGGAGGAGGGGGGGAGGGGGGAGGGGGGAGGGAGGGGCATACATTAGGCTAGACAAGAATTTGGTGGTAAACTAGAACTATTTTGACACACAAAAAATGGTACTCCGATGTCTTACTGATTGAGGAATGATGAAATGTTTGTTTGAAAAGAAATAAAACTTTTGAACAACAACAAAAAAAGCCATAGAACAGGTGCCAAAAGGGCAGGAGGGTCTAGGTTTCTATTCCAAACTCTTCCTAGTTCCCAGGACCTCGGGAGGATGGCAGGGCATCCTAGACTTGAAACGGTTCAACTTCTACCTCAAGTACCAAAAATTCAAAATGCAATCACTCAAGAGTGTTCTTGCGAGCATTCGCCAAGGCGATCTCCATCGACATCAAGGAGGCCTACTTACACTTGCCAATACATCCGGAGGTTTCTGCGCTTCCACTTTGCGGGGCGTCATTTCCAGGACTGCGCCCTACCATCTGGCCTATCATCGGCCCCGCGAACCTCTTTAAGGCCTGGAGACTTCAACTCCCAGAATTCCTGGGGCAGGGTGGGCAACTGTGTCCGCTTTAAGACCCATGGACGTCAATTCCCAGAATTCCTGAGCCAGCCAGCTTCCGACAAGCAAAATGAATGAGGGACGCCAAATTCACTTAATGAGCATGTGATCCACTTAACAGCTGCAGTGGTTCGCTTAACAGCCGCGACAAAAAAAGGTTGTAAAATCGGGGGTAGCTCACTTAACAACGGACATACTTAGCATCAGAAATTGTGATCGTAGCATGTCCTTCAGGACCCTGGAGAGTTCCCAGAGAGAAAATGAAAGGACGGGTTGTTCTTTGCCAGTAATCTGGCCACCGTCAGGACCTCGGAGAGCTCCAGATGAGAAGCTAAAATGTTGGGTTACCTCTGTTGGTCCAGAGTTGGTCCCGGCCAATTAATTAGGTCTCCCAATCCAGGAGATCCTTTATTTGCACCCCACTTGATAGCTGCTCTTTTTCCTCAGATTCCTTTCTGGGCAGTATGGAAATTATAGTAAATAATTTACCTTCCTACCTTCCTTCCTCCCTTTTCTGGCTCCCTTCCTTCCTTCCTTCCTCCTTCCTTCCTCCTTCCTTCCTTCCTTCCTTCCTTCCTCCCTCCCTCCCTCCCTCCCTCCCTCCTTCCTTCCTTCCCTTCCTTCCTCCCTCCCTCCCTTATTCCTCCCTCCCTCCCTTCTTTGGCTCCCTCCCTTCATTCTCTCTTTCTTCCCTTCCTTCCTTCTTTCTCCTCCCTCCCTCCTTCTCTGTCTCCATTACTCCTTTCCCCCTTCCTTCCTTCTTTCTCCTCCCTCCTTCTCTGTCTCCGTTACTCCTTCCCCCCTTCGCTCCTTCTTTCTCCTCCCTCCCTCCTTCCTTCCCTCCCTGTCTCCCTTCCTCTCTTACCTCCTTCTTTCCTCTCTCCTTTTCTTTCCTTCCTTCTCTCTTTCCTTCCTCCCTCCCTTCTTTACCTCCCCTCTTTTTTATCCTTCCTTTCCTTCCTCTCTCCTTCTTTCTTTCCCTCCCTTCCTTCACTCTCCTCTCTCTTTCTCCTTCCTTCCTTCCTTCCTTCCTTCCTCACTTTCTTTTACAAATGACTCAAGCCAGTGAGCATAATTAATACGCCTTCCTCCTCCCTTTCTTCCCTACAACGACAACCCTGTAAGGTGAGTTGGGCTGAGATTCCTATGAGGCATTTCTATGAAGTTATTTGATGCTATCATGATCTGTAGATCAAGGTATCCTAAAGCCTCTTTGACTTCTTTCAACTCCTAATTTGGAGGACTCATGAACTGGCAAACGGAGAACGCTAGGTTGAGGTGATTGATTGATCGATCGATCGATCGATCGATGGATTGATTATCTGCCATCAAGACACTCCCAACTCCTAAAGAAGAAAGGGAAAAGGAGAGGAAGATATGGAAGGACAGTAAGAGTAGGAAAGAGGGTAGGAAAGGGAGGAAGAGAGGAGGAGTGAGGGAGAGGAAGGGGAAGAAGAGAAGGGAAAGGAGAGGAGGAAAGAAGAAAGGAGAGAAGAAGGGAGGGAAGGAGAAAAAGGGAGGGAAGGAGAAGTAGGGTTGTTGTAAAACAAGATGGGTGTATGGGATGGCAGGAAAGCAATCTCGATTATATTTTCAGTTTTAGGAGGAGGAATGGATTGTTATAAATGTCAAAAGATAACACGTTATTAATAATAGTTATGACATTGTATATTTGTGAATGTATGAATGAGAAATAAAAATAAAAAAACTTTTCAAAGGAAGACATTCCCAACTCTTAACAATAATACATAGATTTTTCTCCCTGACGATCCATCTCTAACCGGTGTCTTCCAGGACAAAATGGGTTGGCATTAATATTGTGCAGAGTTCATTGTGCCAGAGAGTAAATAATGACATTCACGTTGAGCAAATAAGAATAATTATATTAGAGTACTGTTGAATGTACATTTAGACATGTCACAGAGAATTGCATTACTGCTGCTGGTGGAAAAACAGGATATAAATGAAACAAAAAAAAGGAAGTGATTGTAAATTTGATCATGGCAGCTGGATTAGTGATGGCTAAATATTGGGGACGAAATTGGGATATTCAAAGAAATAAGTGGTACAGTGACATCTGGAGTATGGCAACAAATGATAAATTAACAGTAGAAATTAAATTTAAGAAAGGGATGTTTAAAGCAAACAATTATAATGAAATATGGGAGGGATTTTATAAAACCAGTGCTGGTGGAAGGCAAAGGGAATAAACCTACTCAAGAATATATGTTGTTTTGGAGGGGAAAGGGGCACAATTGGAATATATTGTATATCTTTTAGTTGTTAAAGACGAAGAAATATAAGGGAGGAGGAAAAGGTCCTCGGGTGGTGGTGGTGGTGAGGGAATTGTGTAATATTAGTTTTTTTTTCCTTTTTTCTTCTTTTCGTATTTAGATGTGCATGTGCTATGTTTGTATTATTTGCATTTTAAAAAATAAATAATTATAACCATAATAAAAATGAATAAATATACGAACAATAAGTCATCTCGTGTTCCAGGGTTGAAGCTTCGTTGAGACAACTCAATTCTTCCCTGTTGAGAAACTCTTGATTTATCCTTTTAGTATTCAACAGCTGAGGAAAAAGAAGACGATATTTTAGGAAGAACGGAGGAAATTTCCGGGCAGAAAGAAAAGTTGAAAAAACATCAAGGAATCTGGAGTCAGAAAGCACATCCCATCAATTCAGGGCAGAGTAAGGACTTTTTTTTTGTATGTGTGCGTGCAATATTAACTCGTCTTAATTACAGGTAGTCCTCAAGTTACAACCATGTGAGTGAAATTACAGTAGCAATGGGAAAAGTGACATGACCGTTTTTCGCTCATACAATCTTTGCAGCATCCCCAGGGTCACGTGATCAGAATTGGGTCCCTTGACAAGTGACTCAAATTTATGACGGTTGCAGTGTCCCAGGGGGTCACACAATCAACTTTTGCGACCTTCTTGGCCAACAAAGTCAACGGGGAAGCCATATTCGCTTAACAACTGTGTTCGTAACTTAACGACTGCAGTGATTCACTTAACAACTGTGGCCAGAAAGGTCGTAAAACGGGGCAGAGCTCACTTAACAATTGTCTCGCTTAGCAACGGAAATAAAGGCTTATTTATGGCCGTAAGTCGAGCGCTACTTGTGCTTAGAACAAGTCAGGTCATTTCTGTGAGCGATGGGGGAATAATAAATCAACCTAAGCTTTTCCTAAAATACAGTAAGTTTAATCACTTCTTTAATATCACTTTATAAGGCCTTGGTAAGGCCACACTTGGAATCCTGCATTCAGTTTTGGTCACCACGGTGTAGAAAAGATGTGGAGACTCTGGAAAGAGTGCAGAGAAGAGCAACAAAGAGGATTAGGGGACTGGAGACTAAAACATATGAAGAACGGTTGCAGGAACTGGGTAGGTCTAGTTTAACGAAAAGAAGAACCAGGGGAGACATGATGGGAGTCTTCCAATATCTCAGGGGTTGCCACAAAGAAGAGGGAGTCAAGCTATTCTCCAAGACACCTGAGGGCAGAACAAGAAGCAATGGGTGGAAACTAATTGAGGAGAGAAGCAACTTAGAACTGAGGAGAAATTTCCTGACAGTGAGAACAATTAATCAGTGGAACAGAAGTTGCCTCCAGAAGTTGTGAATGCCCCAACACTGGAAGTCGTTAAGAAGATGTTGGATAGCCATTTGACTGAAGTGATACAGGGTTTCCTGCCTAAGCATGGGGTTGGACTAGAAGACCTCCAAGGTCCCTTCCAACTCTGCTATTGTATTGTATTGTTTTTTTTTTCTGGGGAAGCATTGATGACCAAAGTGGGAAAGTGGAATTTGGAGTCCTTGATGCTCTCTGAGTTTGGTTGCGTTCTTGCAGAACGTTTCATTACCAAGCTAGGTCACATCATCAGTGCTAGAAGGGGGAAGGGGTTGAGGCAGGGGTGAAATCCAGCAGGTTCCGGCAGGTTCTGGAGAACCGGCAGCGGGAAATTTTGAGTAGTTCGGAGAACCGGCAAATACCACTTCCGGCTGGCCCCAGGAGTGGTGGGGTGGGAATGGAGATTTTGCAGTAGCCTTCCCCTGCCACGCTCACCAAGCCACGCCCACAGAAACGGTAATAATTTTTTTGTATTTCACCACTGGGTTGAGGAAATGAGGAGGAGGAGGAGGAGATGGGGTGAAGAAAGAGGACTGGGGGGTCCTTGGTGCTCTCCGAGCTTGGTGGTTTTCTTGCAGAGGTTTCATTGCTCATAGCTAACATCAGTGCTAAAAGGTGGCGTTTACAACGGGGGGGGGGGGGGGGGAGGAAGTGGACGACAATTTGGCCCTCTCTGATGTTGGTTGTTTCCTTGCAAACACTTCATTACCCAACTAGGTAACATCATCAGTCGTGAAGGGAGTGGGGTATGTGAGGAGGAGGAGGAAGAGTAGGTCTGTGGGGTCCTTGGTCCCAATAGTCCTCCTCCCACACCCCACTCTCTTCTAGCACTGATGTTGTTACCTAGTTGTGTCATGAAACATCTGGAAGGAAACTACCAAGTTCAGAGAGCACCAAGAACCCCCCAGTCCTTTTTTTCCCCTCTTCCTCCTCCTCCTCCCATACCCTACTCCCTTCTAGCACTGATGATGTTACCCAGTTGGGTCATTAAACGTCTGCAAGAAAACTACCAAGCTCGGAGACCACCAAAGACGCCCCCCCCCCAGTCCTTTTTCTCCTCCTCCTCTTCCCCTCCTCCCCTTCCTCCTCCTCCCATACCCTCCTGCCTTCTAATACTGATGATATTACCTTGTGGGGGCATTAAACATCTACAAGAAAACTACCAAGCTCGGAGACCACCAAGGGCCTCCCAGTCCTTCTTTTTTTCTCCTCCTCCTCCTCCTCCTCCTCCTCCTCCTCCTCCTCCTCCTCCTCCCCCCCTCCCCCTCCCCCTCCTCGCATACCCCACTCCATTCTAGAACTGATGATGTTACCTAGTTGGGTCATGAAATGTCTGCACGAAAACTACCAAAAGTCAGAGACCACCAAGGATCCCACAGTCGTCGTCGTCCTCCTCCTTCTCCTCCTCCTCCTCCTCCTCCTCCTCCTCCTCCTCCTCCTCCTCCTCCTCCTCCTCCTCCCCTCTCCCTTCTAGCACCGATGTTGTTACCTAATCGGGTCACGAAATGCGAGCTACAAATCACCTCCTTTATTAGAGACAAGGTAATCTCGGGCATCTAACTGTATTAATATTCGCTGGCGCTCGTAAGTATTTCAACATCCCTGGGGGATTCCGAATGCAATTATTAAGGGGGGGGGAAAGAAACCCACCCTCCTGAAAAAACAATCTTGCAGAAGACAGGGAGGCCAATTCAAAAACATTCTCTTTGCAACTGGCCCGTAGCAGGAGACTCCGATAACAGAAAATAAAATAAATGCGTATTTGTCTCCCCCCACCCCTTTTTTTTAAGAGGTCTCTTTATTTCAAGTTCTCTGAGCATCTTCCTAATTACATTCTGTAGGACGAGAGGGTTCCTGTGGGACAGGTACGAACTATATCCATGACAACCTGCCAAGGGGAGACGTGTTTACTTCCGCAAACGGGTAAGAGTTTTCGTTTGATGTTTAGGCTGCCCTTCGGAGGAAATCTCTCTCTTTTTTTTAAACACGGGCTGGCGTTATTTTAACATTTTATGTCTTTTGCTTCTGGTTTTTTTTTTTATTATTTTATTTTATTTTAGACGTACATCACATTTATACAATACGAACAGGAGCTTCCTGTTCTTTCTAATAGCAATCATCAATCGATACCGCTCACCTTATATTATTTCCCCTTCTATTGTATTTCATTCGGATTTCACCCTTCTTAACCCTCTTATTTTACTCATAACTATTTGTTTTTTTGAGTTTTGTTATATTCCTTCATTGATTCTTGTTTCTTTCCTCCATCCACCTATACCATTTATCCCATATCTGGTAGAATTCTGATTCTTCTTTTCCCTGGATTTCTTTAGTTAGTTTGTCCATTTCACCACAATCCATAACCTTTCTTATTATTTCATCTTCGCTTGGAGTTAATTTGTTTTTCCATTTCTGGGCAAAGGCAATCCCTGTCGCCGTAATTATATGTAATATTAAATACTGGATTTCTTTTTTGTATTTTGCAGACATAATCCCTAATAAAAAAAAACTTCAGGTTTCCATTCTATTTTAACCCGTTATTTGCCTCCAGCCAATTTTTGATCCTTTCCCAAAAATTTTTAGCCTCCTCACAGGTCCACCATAAATGGTAATGTGTTCCGTGTATTGATTCGCATATCCAACATTTTGGGGAGGTATTTGTTAAGATTTTAACTAACCTTGCTAAATAGCTGGCGTTATTTTAACAGTGTGTTTTGCTTTTTGTTGATCTTTTTTTTTTGAAACCGCATTTCCTTGTTTTTCTCTTTGTCTTCGGGTACCGAAGATGGATTGTTGTAGAATTATTTTACAGCCGCTTTGGGTACCGTTTCACGAAGACGGAGCATAAATGTTTCCTAACAATAAATAACCATAAATAGATTAAATCCCACACTGTATTACTAACGGTTGCGGCCCGCCGGTGGAGCTGGCAGCAGATTCAGGCAGTGAGGAGGGTTGGGGAGGAACCTGGGCCAGTCCTGGAGTCTGGGGAAGGCTCGGATGAGGGCTCTGTGTCGGAGGCAGAGAGGGGGCCAGGGCCGTCTGACAGTTATCAGCTGCCTTCGGAGTCGGAGATCAGTGGGGCAGAAGAACAGCTGGAGCCTGTTCCCGATGTGCCAACATGGGACAAAATCTAATGTTCTATGACAGTGATGGCTAACCTTTTTCTCCTCACATGCCGAAATCGCATGCGCACATGACCCCCACATTCTCCCCTTCCCCACGCGTACGCGTGCAACTACCACGCATATGCGCGCAACCCCTCTGCCCCATTTTGTGCCTTAGCAGGCTTCCCTGAAGCCACCTGGAACCAAAAACGGAAGATGCGCCTTTCCCCCTGCGTTCCTCCCACCCCGGCACATGTACATGGGCGCACGTCTCCCACACGCATAGCAGGGACCCGAATATCAGCTGGTGGAGCTGGGTGACGCAGAGGGCCATTGGTTGGCCATCACGGTGCTATGAGAATTACTTTGAAATAGTCCTCGGGGTATGACCAGTCACGTGTGAACTCCTTGAACTTACGTCAAACCTCCTGATTCAAGGTCATGATGATGATGGGGTGTGTGTGGGGAGGGGCTGTCTTTTGGGGGGTCCCGTCATCGCACTTCCAGCACCTGACCTGCATTTACGACCATGTGCATTGTCTCACCTTTGTTACAACATTTGGGGGGGGGGGGAGGCTAGCTGGAAACTACCGTATTTTTCAGAGTATAAGATGCACCAAGATTCTGTAGAGGTAAATTTTTTTAAAAAAGTTTTTGCACTCTGCAGATCTCCCAAAAACGGACCGTTTTTCACAAAAATGGCCCCGTTTTTTCCCTCAAAAAAATGGCATGCATAGCCTTTAGGAGGTTTAGAGAGTGCTCCTGGGGTCTGCGGGGGCAAAAGTGAGCAGAAATGGCCCTTTTTTCCCGCTCATTTCTGCCCTGCCCAGCCCCCAGGAGCACTCTGGAAGCCTCCTAAAGGCTATGCACGGCCATTTTGGTGAAGGGGGGCAGGGTTTTGGGAGGCAAAAAATGCTGTATTCAGTGTATAAGACGCCCCAGATTTTCAGCCTCTTTTTTGCAGGGAAAAAAGGTGCATCTTATACTCCGAAAAATACGGTCATTTGGTTTCCACCGCAATGGTGGACAAGGACACTAAACTCAGAGCTCTCCAACCTTGGCAACTTGATGACTTGTGGACTTCAACTCCCAGAATTCCTCAGCAAAATTCTGGGAATCGAACTCTACAAGTCGTCAAGTTGCCAAGGTTGGAGACCCCTGCACTGAACGACGGCGGCCTTCGCCTCCCAACTGCAGCGGGGGGGAAAAAGGCCGTAACATTGGGCACATTCAGTGCTGAGCCACTGAACGGCCGTCCCGCCACACAACCTGGTAATTCTGGCCTCCATTACGACCGTCAGCTAAGGGCTTGTCTTGTGTTTATTCCCTTGCAGCCCCGGGGTGGCGCAACGCGGATGTCTCGGTGAGCCTGCGAGAGAGTTTGGAGCAGAAGACACGTAAGGACTCTTTCGCTGCTTGGGAGCTGAGCGGGTTTCAGTGGGTGGGAAGGAGGGAGGGAGGCAGCGGCGGGTTGCTGCCAGTTCTAACCTCTTCTGTAGAAGAGGTTCCACAAATCTACAGTGCCGTTTAGAACCGGTTCCAGCTCCTTCCCCCGGCCCGTCCGCACATCATCAAGATGAAGAGCAAGAGGAGGAATTGTGGGAGTTGAAGTCCACAAGTCTTAAAGCTGTCAAGTTTGAACACCGCTAGGTTTTTTTTTTCTAAAGGGTTAGGGGTGCAAGGGTCTTATAACTTGACAGCTTTAAGACTTGCACACTTCAATGCCAGAGTTCCTAAGCCAACATGACCGGAGGAGGGATTCTGGGAGTTGAAGTCCACAAGTCTTAAAGCTGTCAAGTTTGAACACCCTGGGTTTTTTTTCTAAAGGGTTAGGGGTGCAAGGGTCTTGTAACTTGACAGCTTTGAGACTTGCGTGCTTCAAATGCCAGAGTTCCTGAGCCAACATGACTGGAGGAGGGATTCTGGGAGTTGAAGTCCACAAGTCTTAAAGCTGTCAAGTTTGAACACCCCTGGGTTTTTTTTTCCTAAAGGGTTAGGGGTGCAAGGGTCTTGTAACTTGACAGCTTTAAGACTTGCACACTTCAATGCCAGAGTTCCTGAGCCAACATTTTGGTTGCTAAGCAAGAGCATTGTTAAGTGAGTTTCACCACATTTTACAAATTGGCCACGCCCACCCAGTCACATGCCTGCCAAGCCCCTCCCACGCCACTCCCACCCAGTCACATGGGCTGGCAAGCCATTCCCACAAAGCAGGCCACACCTACAGAAGAGGTTCTAAAAACTTTTGAAACCCACCACTGGAGGGAGGGGCACAGGAAGCGCAGGTGTGACAGGCCATTCGTGGAGGAAAAAGGGAGATTCAGCCTGGGGAGTCAGCTTTTGATCCAATTTTGTGAATGCCATTGTTCTCCGGAGATTTGCAAATGTATTTTATTGGCTTGGTTGATTGTCCACCTTTATTATTTGGATCGATCACTCGAGCTGGCTAATCTGCTTCATCCTCTTTCCTCCTCCAGTTTTCCCCCACAATGACAACCCTGTGAGGTGGGTTGGGCTAAGAGAAAGAGAGGGACTGGCCCAAAGTCACCCAGCTGGCTTTCATGCCTAAGTCAGGACTAGAACTCCCAATCTCCTGATGATTGGCCCAGAATTACCCAGCTGGCTTTCTTGCCTAAAGCGGGACTAGAACTCACAGTCACCTGTTGATTGGCCCAGAGTCACCCAGGTGGCTTTCTTGCCTAAAGAGGGACTAGAACTCACAGCCACCTGTTCATTGGCCTAAAGTCATCCAGCTGGCTTTCTTGCCTAAGGCGGGACTAGAACTCACAGTCACCTCTTGATTGGCCCAAAATCAGCTGCTTTCTTGCCTAAGGCGGGACTAGAACTCACAGTCACCTCTTGATTGGCCCAAAATCAGCTGCTTTCTTGCCTAAGGTGGGACTAGAACTCACAGCCACCTGTTGATTGGCCCAAAGTCATCCAGCTGGCTTTCTTGCCTAGGCGGGACTAGAACTCAAATTCACCTGTTCATTGGCCTAAAGTCACCCAGCTGCTTTCTTGCCTAAGTCAGGACTAGAACTCACATTCACCTGTTCATTGGCCTAAAGTCACCCAGCTGGTTTTCTTGCCTAAGGTGGGACTAGAGCTCACAGCCACCTGTTCATTGGCCCAAAGTCACCCAGCTGGCTTTCTTGCCTAAGGAGGGACTAGAACTCACAGTTGCCTGTTGATTGGCCCAGAGTCACCCAGCTGGCTTTCAGGCCTAAGGAGGGACTAGAACTCACAGTCACCTGCTGATTGGCCCAAAGTCACCCAGCTGGCTTTCTTGCCTAAGGAGGGACTAGAACTCACAGCCACCTGTTGATTGGCCCAGAATTACCCAGCTGGCTTTCAGGCCTAAGACAGGACTAGAATTCACAGTCACCTGCCGATTGGCCTGAAGTTACCCACCTGGCTTTCATACGTGAGACTAGAACTCACCATCTCCTGGTGATTGGCCCAAAGCCACCCAACCAGCTTTGATGCCTAAGGCAGAACTAGAACTTACCATCTCCTAGTTTCCAGCCTGGTGCCTTAAATCAAATCCATCCTCAAGTTTCAAATTAAACCGCTTCCAAATAATTTATATTTTTTTAAATCCCAATTTTGCGATCCCAGTTTTGCTTTGAACCGGGATCTCGAGAGTCATATTTTGATCGCTGTTTCAAGACTTCCCATCCTTTGGTTTAACAAGTTGGGGCCCTGCCCCCTGAAAAGGCCATCGGTATGGTTTGTTCTAGAATTCTAGAGTTGGAACTTTCCAGATTGTCCCATAGGAGAAATGGGGTTACCGTATCTTTTGGAATATAAGACGCACACCACCACCACCCACCGAAAGGGTGAAAATTTGGGTGCGTCTTATAAACTGAATACAGCATATTTTGGCTTCCCGAAACCCCGCCCCTCGTATCCCGTTTTTTTTGCAAAAACGGATGCGCAGAGGGTTTGGGAGGCCTGCAGAGTGCTCCTGGGGGCCGGGGAGGGCAAAAACTTTTTTTTTTAAATTACCTATTGAAAACCTTGGTGGTTCTTATACTCCGGTGCGTCTTATAGTCTGAAAAATATGGTACTTACGCATCCATAACCTCACGAGTGTTTGGAGAGATGATTGAATTCCCGGGAAGAAAGGCTCAAAAAATAAGATTATTGGAGTCCAGCATTTCTGGACTGACAAGAAACGCAACACTAATGTCTTCTCCGTTTTCTTCTGTTTCGGCCAGATCCCTTGGAGCTATTCAAGAAATGTCCAGCATCAACTTCAAGGATTTGTCAAACACGTCAGCTGTGAAAACTCCAAGAAATTCGAACTCCCCCATTCAGACCAGCACCCCGGTCAGCCCCGGTTAGTCAAGGGTTTGTGGAAGTAGTAACAGTATAGTCATAACACAGGGGGGGGGACAGGAGGAACCCTTCAAAGTTGGGAGAATTGGGGCTCAACTTCAGTCTTTGCCATTTCCAGGGTCTACATTCCTAGAAAGCTGCAGAACAATGTGTTGCTTAAGAGAGGCATGTTACGATAGCACAGAGGTCTCAAACTTAGTAACTTTAAGATGGGTGGACTTCCACTCCCAGAATTCCCCAGCCAGCATGCTTTGAGAGGGGTGGACTTCCACTCCCAGAATCCCCCAGCCAGCAATGCTTGAAGATGGGTGGACTTCCACTCCCAGAATCCCCCAGCCAGCAATGCTTGAAGATGGGTGGACTTCCACTCCCAGAATTCCCCAGCCAGCATGCTTTAAGAGGGATGGACTTCCACTCCCAGAATCTCCCAGCCAGCATGCTTTAAGAGGGGTGGACTTCCACTCCCAGAATCCTCCAGCCAGCATGTTTAAGAGGGGTGGACTTCCACTCCCAGAATCCCCCAGCCAGCATGCTTTAAGAGGGGTGGACTTCCACTCCCAGAATCCCCCAGCCAGCATGCTTTAAGAGGGGTGGACTTCCACTCCCAGAATCTCCCAGCCAGCATGCTTTAAGAGGGGTGGACTTCCACTCCCAGAATCCTCCAGCCAGCATGTTTAAGAGGGGTGGACTTCCACTCCCAGAATCCCCCAGCCAGCATGCTTTAAGAGGGGTGGACTTCCACTCCCAGAATCCCCCAGCCAGCATGCTTTAAGAGGGGTGGACTTCCACTCCCAGAATCCCCCAGCCAGCATGCTTTAAGAGGGATGGACTTCCACTCCCAGAATCCCCCAGCCAGCATGCTTTAAGAGGGGTGGACTTCCACTCCCAGAATCCCCCAGCCAGCATGCTTTAAGAGGGGTGGACTTCCACTCCCAGAATCCCCCAGCCAGCATGCTTTAAGAGGGGTGGACTTCCACTCCCAGAATCCCCCAGCCAGAATGCTTTAAGAGGGGAGGACTTCCACTCCCATAATCCCCCAGCCAGAATGCTTTAAGAGGGGTGGACTTCCACTCCCAGAATTCCCCAGCCAGAATGCTTTAAGAGGGGAGGACTTCCACTCCCAGAATTCCCCAGCCAGAATGCTTTAAGAGGGGAGGACTTCCACTCCCAGAATTCCCCAGCCAGAATGGTTTAAGATGGGTGGGTTTCCACTCCCAGAATTCCCCAGCCAGAATGGTTTAAGAGGGGAGGACTTCCACTCCCAGAATTCCCCAGCCAGAATGGTTTAAGAGGGGAGGACTTCCACTCCCAGAATTCCCCAGCCAGAATGGTTTAAGATGGGTGGGTTTCCACTCCCAGAATTCCCCAGCCAGAATGGTTTAAGAGGGGAGGACTTCCACTCCCAGAATTCCCCAGCCAGAATGCTTTAAGAGGGGAGGACTTCCACTCCCAGAATTCCCCAGCCAGAATGGTTTAAGATGGGTGGGTTTCCACTCCCAGAATTCCCCAGCCAGAATGGTTTAAGAGGGGAGGACTTCCACTCCCAGAATTCCCCAGCCAGAATGCTTTAAGAGGGGAGGACTTCCACTCCCAGAATTCCCCAGCCAGAATGCTTTAAGAGGGGAGGACTTCCACTCCCAGAATTCCCCAGCCAGAATGCTTTAAGAGGGGAGGACTTCCACTCCCAGAATCCCCCAGCCAGAATGGTTTAAGAGGGGAGGACTTCCACTCCCAGAATTCCCCATCCAGCCTGCTTTAAGAGGGGTGGACTTCCACTCCCAGAATCCTCCAGCCAGCATGTTTAAGAGGGGTGGACTTCCACTCCCAGAATCCCCCAGCCAGCATGCTTTAAGAGGGGTGGACTTCCACTCCCAGAATCCCCCAGCCAGCATGCTTTAAGAGGGGTGGACTTCCACTCCCAGAATCTCCCAGCCAGCATGCTTTAAGAGGGGTGGACTTCCACTCCCAGAATCCTCCAGCCAGCATGTTTAAGAGGGGTGGACTTCCACTCCCAGAATCCCCCAGCCAGCATGCTTTAAGAGGGGTGGACTTCCACTCCCAGAATCCCCCAGCCAGCATGCTTTAAGAGGGGTGGACTTCCACTCCCAGAATCCTCCAGCCAGCATGCTTTAAGAGGGATGGACTTCCACTCCCAGAATCCCCCAGCCAGCATGCTTTAAGAGGGGTGGACTTCCACTCCCAGAATCCCCCAGCCAGCATGCTTTAAGAGGGGTGGACTTCCACTCCCAGAATCCCCCAGCCAGCATGCTTTAAGAGGGGTGGACTTCCACTCCCAGAATCCCCCAGCCAGAATGCTTTAAGAGGGGAGGACTTCCACTCCCATAATCCCCCAGCCAGAATGCTTTAAGAGGGGTGGACTTCCACTCCCAGAATTCCCCAGCCAGAATGCTTTAAGAGGGGAGGACTTCCACTCCCAGAATTCCCCAGCCAGAATGCTTTAAGAGGGGAGGACTTCCACTCCCAGAATTCCCCAGCCAGAATGGTTTAAGATGGGTGGGTTTCCACTCCCAGAATTCCCCAGCCAGAATGGTTTAAGAGGGGAGGACTTCCACTCCCAGAATTCCCCAGCCAGAATGGTTTAAGAGGGGAGGACTTCCACTCCCAGAATTCCCCAGCCAGAATGGTTTAAGATGGGTGGGTTTCCACTCCCAGAATTCCCCAGCCAGAATGGTTTAAGAGGGGAGGACTTCCACTCCCAGAATTCCCCAGCCAGAATGCTTTAAGAGGGGAGGACTTCCACTCCCAGAATTCCCCAGCCAGAATGGTTTAAGATGGGTGGGTTTCCACTCCCAGAATTCCCCAGCCAGAATGGTTTAAGAGGGGAGGACTTCCACTCCCAGAATTCCCCAGCCAGAATGCTTTAAGAGGGGAGGACTTCCACTCCCAGAATTCCCCAGCCAGAATGCTTTAAGAGGGGAGGACTTCCACTCCCAGAATTCCCCAGCCAGAATGCTTTAAGAGGGGAGGACTTCCACTCCCAGAATCCCCCAGCCAGAATGGTTTAAGAGGGGAGGACTTCCACTCCCAGAATTCCCCATCCAGCCTGCTTTAAGAGGGGTGGACTTCCACTCCCAGAATCCCCCAGCCAGCATGCTTTAAGAGGGGTGGACTTCCACTCCCAGAATTCCCCAGCCAGAATGCTTTAAGAGGGGAGGACTTCCACTCCCAGAATTCCCCAGCCAGAATGCTTTAAGAGGGGAGGACTTCCACTCCCAGAATCCCCCAGCGAGAATGCTTTAAGAGGGGAGGACTTCCACTCCCAGAATTCCCCAGCCAGAATGCTTTAAGAGGGGAGGACTTCCACTCCCAGAATCCCCCAGCCAGAATGGTTTAAGAGGGGAGGACTTCCACTCCCAGAATTCCCCATCCAGCCTGCTTTAAGAGGGGTGGACTTCCACTCCCAGAATCCCCCAGCCAGAATGCTTTAAGAGGGGAGGACTTCCACTCCCAGAATTCCCCAGCCAGAATGCTTTAAGAGGGGAGGACTTCCACTCCCAGAATCCCCCAGCCAGCATGCTTTAAGAGGGGAGGACTTCCACTCCCAGAATTCCCCAGCCAGAATGCTTTAAGATGAGTGGAGGTCAGCATGCTGGCTGGGGAATTCTGGGAGTGGAAGTCCACACAACCTCTAGTTGCTGAGTGACACTGCCATAGAAGTTTTGATCTTCTTGCGCTCTGGGAAGTAGACAAGTGTCCTTGCATAGATGCACTTTGCCACTTGTGTATCCAGGACCAGGGTTGAGAGTTCGAGGTTCCCTCCTGCAGTGGTTCACCTCTTGGGCAGTGGTGAAATCTAAAAATTTTTTTGCCACCAGTTCTGTGGGTGTGGCTTGGTGGTGGCGGTGGGGGTCATGTGACTGGGTGGGCGTGGCCAACTTTTTTTGACTTTGTAAAGTATTTTTTCCTGCTAATTAAAAAAAAGTGAGCCATGCAGTTGTTGGAATCTCTTTTTCCACTTTTTAAAGCATTTTTTTCCTGCCATTTCGGGCGAATATGCAGGGGAAAAAATGCTTTAAAAAGCATGGAAAAAGCTTCCAAAAATCACGTGGCTCACATCTAATGCGCACGATCCTCGTGAGCTTTTTTTTTTTTTTTTACTACCGGTTCGCAGAACCGACGATAATCGTCCCTGCTGGGAGGATTTCTCCCCTGTTCTTGGGGTTAGGTAGATGGGCAAATGAAAAATCTCTGCAGGATCCGCTCTCCTGTGAAGTGTCCTTCTGTAGGACTTAGAGATAAACCATCACAGCAAAGATATTTAGAGGGTCCCTGGAAAGCTGCTGCTTAAAGAACATTTGGGGGACTAAGATGAGCACAATGAAGGTGTGTAGGGTGTATACATTCAGTTTTGGTCGCCACGATGTAGAAAAGATGTGGAGACTCTAGAAAGAGTGCAGAGAAGAGCAACAAAGAGGATTAGGGGACTGGAGGCTAAAACATATGAAGAACGGTTGCAGGAACTGGGTAGGTCTAGTTTAATGAAAAGAAGGACCAGGGGAGACAGGATAGCAGTCTTCCAATATCTCAGGGGCTGCCACAAAGAAGGGGGAGTCAAGCTATTCTCCAAGGCACCTAAGGGTAGAACAAGCAATGGGTGGAAACTAATCAAGGAGAGAAGCAACTTAGAATTGAGGAGGAATTTCCTGACAGTGAGAACAATGAATCTGTGGAACAGAAGTTGCCTCCAGAAGTTGGGAATTTAAGAAGATGTTGGATAGCCATTTGTCTGAAACAGTGTAGGGTTTCCTGCCTAGGCAGGGGGTTGGACTAGAAGACCTCCAAGGTCCCTTCCAACTCTGCTATTGTATTGTATTATACAGATAAATGTCTACAGAGGTTCTCCGTCATCCGGGTCATGGTTGTCCCAAAGGTGCTTTTTTCAAGAGACAACTGGATTTTCTGTTTTTTTTTTTCTTTGAAGATGTTTCGCTTCTCATCCAAGAAGCTTCCACAGCTCTGCATGGTGGGGAAGGGGAAGGATTGATACTCCGTGCAGACAGCTGGTCATTCGCATCCTTTCAGAGGGTCGTTGAGGCCACTGGGAGGTTTGTCTGCGTCCTCAGGGTCACCTGAGTGGTGCAAATGGGTGTGGACCCTTGTTGGAACTGCCGAAAAGACTGTTTGTAGAAGGCTCCACATCCCTTTGACCCTGAGGACAGAGATAAACCTCCGAGTGGCCTCAACGACCCTCTGAAAGGATGCAAATGACCAGCTGTCTGCAAAAGGACATGTCTCTGTGGCAGCCCCTCAGAGGGTCATCTGTAAGTCATCTAGTTCAACCCTCCACTCAAGCAGGAGACCCTCCACCATTTCCGACAAATGGCAGTCCACTCTATTCTTGAAAGCCTCCAGGGATGAAGCTCCCACAACCTCCGAAGGCAACTTCTGTTCCATGGGTTGATTGTTCTCACTGTCAGGAAATGTCTCCTTATTTCCAGGTTGAATCTCTCCTTGTTCAGTTTCCATCCATTATTCCTTGTCTGGCCTTTGGGTACCTTGGAGAATAGCTTGACCCCCTTCCTCTTTCTAGCAGCCCTTCAAATATTGGAAGGCTGCTCTCCTGTCTCCCCTGGTCCTTCTCTTCCCTAGATTAGCCAGGCCCAGTTACTGCAACTGTACTTCATGTTTTAGTCTCCAGGCTTTTGATCATCTTAGATAGATTCAGATGAACAGAGTTGGAAGGGGCCTTTTAGGTCATCTAGTCCAACCCCCAGCCAAAGCAGAAGACCCTACACCATTTCTGACAGATGGCAGTCCAGTCTCTCCTTGAAAGCCTCCAGTGATGAAGCTCCCACAACTTCCGAAGGCAACTTCTGTTCCATGGGTTGATTGTTCTCACTGTCAGAACAATGTCTCCTTATATCCAGGTTGAATCTCTCCTTGATTAGTTTCCATCCTTTAGTCCTTGTCTGGCCTGTGGATGCTTTGGAAAATAGCTTGACCCCCTCCCCCTCCTCTCTGTGGCTGCCACTCAAATATTGGATCATTGCTGTCATGTCTCCCCTGATCCTTCTCTTCCCTAGACTAGCCAGGCCCAGTTCCTGCAACCGTCCATCGTATGTTTTAACCTCCAGTCCCCTCATCATCCTGGTTGATCTTCTCTGCACTCTTTCTAGAGTCTCAACATCTTTTTTATGGTGTGGTGACCACAACTGGATGCAGGACTCTGGGTGTGGCCTTACTAAGGCTTTATAGAGTGATGTTAGTACCTCTCTTGATCTTGATTGGATTCCTCTGTTAATGCAATTTAGGATTGCATTGGCATTTTTGGCTGCCGCTGGGCACGGCTGGCTCCTATTTAGCTGGTTGTCAACTAAGACTCCAAGAAAGATGCATTGAGATTCGTTTTTAAGGATACCAAATTACTTCCACATCTCTAAAAAGCTTTTACAAATATTTACCTCCCTCCCCCACCCGAACCCATCTACCCCCCCAACCTCCCCCCCCCCCCCGACTTCCCAGAGCAAATACAGGGTATAAATTTTTAACAATCATATTCTAAAATAAACTAAAAGAAACTTGGCTTCATCTTTCATTTGTGCTTTAACTCTTCTTTTGTTAAGCTAACTCTAAACAAATTATATCATTCCTTGCTTTTTCAGTCATAAGCTATCTGGAATTTCTTAGTCGCGTATTTATTTTGAATATAATCAGCAACATATCGGCAGCACATATACTAAAATTGGAACGATACAGAGAAGACCAGTTATTGCTATTAAGCCTGGTTTCACTCAGTTTATATATGTACTTTTCGGGTTTTTTTCTTGCCTAAGTGTAAGACTTTCCTCTTCTCTACGTTGAATTTCAATGAATCTTCTCTTTCTGAACATCTGGCAGTAATTTATAATCCCTCTCCCCTCCAAGAGGTGAACCAAAAGGAGCTATTTAGAACTCGTTTGAATAAATTGTGCGTGGGAGGGGAAAAAAGGACGGATTAAAAACTCGTTCCATTCTCTCTCTCTCTCTCTCTCTTTCTTTTCTTTTCTCAGTGAATCCACCCCCGAAATTTTCCTCCACCGTCACGAAATACAAGGATTATTGTGTGATGACGATAGATACCTCTTGTTGGGCCATGCACGACGTTTCCTTGTTGGGAGTCACTACGTTTCCCGCACCTTGTGAAACAAGGGTGATGATAGAAGAGGCACCTCCTGCCCCACTTCCATCATTCGGCCTCGTACAGCATGTAAGTGGATTCAGGAAATCACACAAATAGAAGGGAATAGAATTGGAAGGGACCTTGGAGGTCTTCTAGTCCAACCCCCTACTTGGGCAGGAAACTCTACGCCGCTTCAGACAAATGATTACCCAATCTCTTCTTCAAAACTTCCAGTGTTGGAGCATTCACAATTAATTCCACTGATTCATTGTTCTCACTGTCAGGAAATTCCTCCTCAGTTCTAAGTTGCTTCTCTCCTTGATTAGTTTCCACCCATTGCTTCTTGTTCTACCCTCAAGTGCCTTGGAGAATAGCTTGACTCCCTCTTCTTTATGGCAACCCCTGAGATATTGGAAGGCTGCTATCCTGTCTCCCCTGGTCCTTCTTTTCATTCAACTAGACATGCACAGTTCCTGCAACCGTTAAGCGTTGTTACGTGTGGATTGCTTATTTCGTATCCTATGACTATGACTGAATGTTCTATTATTTGTGATGATTGTATTTTAAGATTATCCGCATGATATGGGCCTCTAGGTGGCCCTCTCCCCTCACAATCAGGAGGCTGTGAGTTCCATCCTAAGTAGAGGCAAATATTTCTCTCTCTGGGCACAATGAGAATATAGTGGCTGAACAAAACTCCGCAATGGGGACAGGAAGGGCATCGGGCCAGTAAAACACTCAGCTTCATTCAGTTGCCCCAACTCCACTCCGCAAGGGATTATGGGGTCGTTAAATGATGAGGGTTTAGTGACCATTCCGTTAACACGGCACTGAAAAAGTTGCTTATGCCCAGTCCTCACACTTACGACCATCATAGCATTCCCAAAGGAGCATGTGATCAAAATGTATGATGTTTATGACCATTGCAGTGTCCCGGGGTCATGTCATTCCCTTTTGCGACCTTCTCAGGGGGCTTCTGACAAGCATGGGGAAAACTGGATTCACTTAATGACGGCTTGCTTCGCTTAACAACCAGCAGTGATTTGCTTAAGAACCGTGGGAGAAAAAAAGTTGAAACATTGGGTGCGACTCACTTAACGACTTCCTTGCTTAGCAATGGGAACTCTGGTCCCAATTGCGGTCCTAAGTCGAGGGTAAGGCAAATATTTCTCTCTCTGGGCACAATGAGAATATATATATCTGCTGAAGAAAACTCCCCCTTGGCGACAGGGAAGGGCATCCGGCCATTAAAACACCCATGCGCCAATCAATTGCCCAGACTTCACCCCGCAAGGGATTATGGGGTTATTGAAAGAGGATGATCACGATATAGATTCACTTGTTGCTTGTACGTATACGGAGAGCTTCTGCACCGGAGGCGAATTCCAAACACGCTTAGCCGATCAAGAATATTCTGTTGTATTCTTTGCCGTCTCTGCTGCAGGGGGAGAAGGAATTAGAGCAGTGTTTGTCAACCTTGGCAACTTGAAGATGTCCGGACTTCAACTCCCAGAATTTCCCAGCCAGCATTCGCTGGCTGGGGAATTCTGGGAGTTGAAGTCCGGACATCTTCAAGTTGCCAAGGTTGAGAAACACTCAATTAGAGGAATTGTAGATCAAGGCGCTGTCCCTGGTCACCTCCCTCCTCTTTCAATGGACAGCTCAGCCAGACGGTGCTTAATCAGCTCATTAGGAGTGGCTAAGGAAGGAAGGATAAATTATTGAAAAGATTTTGCTTCTTAAGAGTCTCTTCCTTTCCTTTCCCCCCCAAGAAAAGTTTTGGCTTGTGTGCGTGAGAACCAGACAAATTCCCCGGAGAAATTGTAAAATAGCATAGAATAACAAGAGTTGGAAGGGACCTCGGAGGTCTTCTAGTCCAGCCCCCTGCTCAGGCATGAGACCCTCCGACTCTGTTAAAAAGACCACTATCATGTTACACACACACACACACACAGTCCTATTATATCTTATTTTTCATCTTGGCACTTTTTTTTAAAATTGAAAATTTTAGGAAAAAAAAACTTTTACAAATGTTTACCACCACCACCCCTGCCCTCCCCATCCGAACCCCACCCCACCCCAACCTCTCCCCCCCCCCCGACTTCCCAGAACAAATACAGGGTATAAATCTTTAACAAAGATGTTCTAAAAATAAACTTAAAGATAGTTAGTATCATCTTTCATTTGAGCTTTAAACTCCTCTTTGCTAGGCTAACTCTAAACAGATTATATCATTCCTTGTTTCTCCAATCATAAACTATCTGGAATTTCTTAGTCCCGTATTTTGACTATAATCAATCCATCTTCTCCCACTCCAGTTTATATCTCTCATCTGAGTGGTCCTTGAGATATGCTGATATTTTAGCCATCTCTGCTAGGTTTGTTACTTTTAATGTCCATTCTTGAATAGTAGGCAAGTCTTCAAGGTGCTACTTGTCACCCATAAAGCCCTACATGGTAGTGGATCTGGGTACTTGAGAGACCGCCTACTGCCAATCACCTCCACGCGACCTATTAGATCTCATCGATTAGGCCTCCTCCGAGTCCCATCTGCCGGTCAATGCCGACTGGCAACTACGCGGAGGAGAGCCTTCTCGGTGGTAGCTCTGACCCTATGGAACGATCTCCCCGTGGAGATTCATACCCTCACCACCCTCCAGACCTTCCGCACAGCCCTCAGAATCTAGCTATCCCGTCAGGCCTGGGGCTAAGACTGTAACCCGCCCGAATGGTATGAATGTTGTGTTTTTTAATTATGTATTGTCTTATATGTTAAAAAGTTTGTCTCCCCCTCCCTCTTGGATTGTGAGCCGCCCTGAGTCCCCCCAGGGAAAAGGGCGGCATATAAATAAACTTCTATCTATCTATATCTATCTTCCTTTTTCCAGTATTGCGCCACCAACAGTCTCGCTGCCGTTATTAAGTTCAAAATCAAATCAATCATCTTGGCACTTTTAATTGGGTTAGCTATTGGTACTGATGTCCCTCTCGATCTCTACAGCTTTGCCACAATTACAGGTAGCCCTCGACATACGGCCACGATTGATCCCCAAATTTCTCTCGCTAAGTGAGAGAGGGAAGTGAATTCTGCCCCCGTTGGGAAGCGAATCCCTGCACTCGCGAAGTCAGTAACGCGGTGGTTAAGCGATTCCGGCTTTCTCCCCGTTGACTTTGTCAGAAGGGGGACCCCAAGACCTTAGGGAAAACACAACTGGCACAAGTACATGCCAGTTGCCAAGCCAGGTGGGTGAATTAAGAGCCGAGGTGGCACAGTGGTTAGAGTGCAGCACTGCAGGCCACTTCAGCTGACTGTTATCTGCAGTTCGGCTGTTCAAATCTCACCGGCTCAGGGTTGACTCAGCCTCCCGTCCTTCCGAGGTGGGTGAAATGAGGACCCGGATTGTTGTTGGGGGCGATATGCTGACTCTGTAAACCGCTTAGAGAGGGCTGAAAGCCCTATGAAGCGGTATATAAGTCTAATTGCTATAATTGCTATAATTTTGGTCACGAGGGGAAAAGGCATAAGTCGCTTTTTTCACTGCCGCTGCCGTGACTCCGAGCGGCCACTAAAGAGATGGTTGTAAGTCGAGGAACTGCTTCTATCCAGGCAAGCCCAGCCGTTAAGCTACCAGGCGACCAACTTGTCAAAAAGAATAGCCAAAAGGATTATTTTTGAAAAAAATGCGTTTTAAAGGCTTTTTGAAGGCAAAAATTTCCCCTCGGATACAATTTAAAGGAGCTCGTCTCCGCAAACAGCCTTCGGTTAGTTAAATAATATTGTCTGAGGCACTCAGCCTCCCACACAGGGTATAAAAAAGGTAATTGGTACAATATTCTTTCCATTAGTAGCTGTTTTATCCGTTATCAGGCACTTAAGGCCTTTTACAACCTCTGGCAAAATACGTTCCGGTGAAAGAACAAGATTGAACCTGCCAGGTTGTTGCGGGGAGATTTTTTTTTAAAGCTCAAGGAAATAAAAAGTTACAACCAGGCGCAATTGACTGTGTAGGAAGCCTAGTTTTCCCGTGGCAAAAGGATGGATTTCAAAGAGGAGCAATTTGCCAACCGGGCAGGTAATTGTGTGGCTCTGGGCAGACACGGACACGCAGACACACAAACGGACAACACACATTTTCCCAGTTGAAGGTACATTTTCAGGCCGTAGTGAAATTCAAAGATTTTTCTCGACCGGTTCTGTGGGCGTGGCTCGGCGAGCATGTGACTGGGGTGGGTGTGGCTTGGTGAGCATGTGACCAGGGTGGGCGTGGCTTGGTGAGCATGTGACCGGGTGGGCGTGGCTGCACAACTGACTCGTACACAATGCAGAAGCAACTGGAATTCACGCCAAACGCCCCCTGCAACAAGCAGGAACCTCACGGAGTCGCCGAGAGCCCAAAACCCAACTGTCCCACTTTACACAAAAATCACACAAAAGCTGCACAACTGACGCATCACACACAATGCAGAAGCAGCTGGGGCTTCTCACCAAAGGTCCCCTGCGACAAGCAGGAAGCTCGTAGACCATCAGGCACAGCTGATCGTCGGAACTTTTTAAAAAACTTTTTATAGCATTTTTATTTTTTTACTACCGGTTCAGGCGAATGGTAGCATTTTTTTTACTACTGGTTTGGGCAGACTTGCCCCAACCCGTAGCATTTCACCCCTGATTTGAGGAGCCTCTGAGCTCAATCTGGGGGGTCTCCATCTAAGACAGGCTAAAAGCCAGACGGAAGTTTCCCCAGGTAGAAATGGTGGGTTTGAGACCCGAAATAGACAAAACTTCTCATTGTGGTTTGTGTGGAAGTTAGTTAACCTAGAAGGCTGCAGAATTCTCCTCTTCCTCCTCTTCCTCCTCTTCTCCTTCCCCTCTTCCTTTTTGTCCTTCTTCTTTTCTTTCTCTTTTTCTCTTCTTCCTCTCCTTTTCTGTCCTCATCCTTCCTCTTTTTCTTTTTTCCTCTCCCATTTCCTCTTCCTCTTTTTTTCCTCCTCCTACAGCCTTTTTCCCCTTCTCTTCCTCTTTTTCTTCTTTCCTCCTCCTTCTGTTCTCCTCCTCCTCCTTTCTCTCTCCCTTCTCTTTTTTCTCCTCTCTCTTTTCTTTCTCTTCTCTTTGCCTCCTGCTTCTTTTCCTTCCTCCTCCTTTTCCCTCATCTTCCTATTCTCCTTTTCCCTCTTTTCCCTTTTTCTTCTTCTCTCCTTTCCTTTTTTCCTCTCTTCCACCTCCTGCTTCCCCTCTTTTTCTGTTTCTCTTCCTCCTATTCTTCCTTCTCTTCCTCCTCTCCTCCTCCTCCTTCTCTTTTGCTCCTCTTCTTCCTCTCCTGTCCTCCACCTCCTGCTTCTCTTTTTCTGTTTCTCCTCCTTTTCTTCCTTCTCCTCTTCCTCTTTCTCCTCTTCCTGTTCTTCCTCTTCTTCTTCTCTTTTTCCTCTTCTTTCTTTTCCTCCTCTTCCTCTTCTTCCTCCTTTACTTCCTCTTCCTCATCCTACTCTTCCTCCTCTTTTTCCTCTTTCTCTTTTTCCTCTTTCTCTTTCTTCTTCCTCTTCTCCTCTTCCTCCTCTTCCTCCTCCTCTACTACCTCTTCCTCATCCTACTCTTCTTCCTCCTCCTCTTCCTCCTGTTTCTCCTCTTCCTCCTCTTCCTCTTTTCTTCCCTTTTCTCCTCCTTCCTAGCCAAGCCAATCCCAGTGTTGAAAAGGCTGCTACTCACAGCCCAGTGAGGGCAGGGATGGGGATGTACAATACATTGTGTCAGGCATCCCTCGGAGATACGTTGGTGTTAGGTAAGCTCCCCGTTGGGAGAGCGAGTACGTTCAGAGAAGCGTTGCGAGAGTTGTGTTGGAGAACACACAAACCAGCATACAGAGACACTGCAGTTGAAATAGGCTTTTACTTTCGTGGAAAATAGACGTATCAGAGTCCATCAAACAGTCCAAGTCATACACGGGTAAGACAGTCAGTCATCAATGTCTTTCAGTTAAGGGATAATCCAAATAACATAGTCCAGTATCATATAATCAGTTCAGAACTCAAAGTTTGCTAGCAGTTGCAAAACTTACAATAGCTCACGGCACTTTCTAACAGCCAGCTTCCAAAACACTCAGATCAGATCAGCCCAGCATCTAACGAACAGAGAGCTAACAGTCATTCTGGCTCCCTCTTATGGCCGATTGAGGAAACAGCAACCAATCACATTTTACAGTATGATTTAAAGAAACAGGTATAACATTGCTATATGATTTATATATTGCCAACCCAACCGTTAGAATTATATTCCTAAGAGTTGGGCTCTGTAAGGGGAGCTGAAGCCCTGAGCATCCGAGGGCACCAGGTTGGAGAAAGCAATTCAAGTGCCTCCCCCCCCCACCCCCGCCCTGACACCCAGTTCAAACGTTTAATTCTGCACTTTTTATGTGTTTTTTTTCAGGACGGTAACTTTTGGCTCCCCATCTCGAATCTGGCAGAACCAGGAATGGAGATTCCTCCTGCTCAGCAAAACCCACCCCAAAGAGGTAGGTTGAGGTCCTGCAAACGTGTCCCAAGTGCTTCCAAGATACCTACAGTTAGTCCTCGGACCTATGACCGTAATGGAGCCCCAAATTTCCATCACGAAGCTAAGCGAGACCGTTGTTAAGCGAGGTTCGCCCCATTCTGCCATCTTTCCTGCCGCAGTTGTTAAGTGAATCACTGCCGTCGTTAAGATAGCCATATGGTTGTTAAGTGAATCTGGCTTCTCCATTCACTCTCCTTGTCAGAGCACGTGACCCTGGGCGACACTGCAACAGTCATAAGTACGTGCCAGTTGCCAAGCGTCTGAATTTTGATCACGTGACCTGGCGGGTGCTGGCAGCGGGCGTAAGTGTGAAATCCGATCCTGTCCCTTTTCCCAGTGCTGTTGTAACTTCAAGTGGTTGCTAAACGAATCGTCGTCAGTCGGGGACTCCCTGTATTTTGAAAGGGGGAAAATCTAATCCTTTTTTCTCAATTCACCATTCGCGCTTCAAATCACATCGCCAGGGGCTGTGTCCGAACTCCTGGTGGTTTTCTAAAGCGACTAGTCCTCAGTGTTAAGATTTCTGTGCCGTACCTCTTTCTAGGCAGCATCTCAGAAAGGAGAGGCCACGTAAAAGCCCAAAAAAATTGGATAAAAATATATACATGGCTGGAGGAGATGATACAACAGCATATTGATCTGAAATCTGTTGTGGATTTTACCAGAAAATTCATAGTAAAGAACCATGTATATTTGATAATTCACATAATAACTGCAGCTAGAATTGTGTTTACATAAAATTGAACAAATGAAGAGACCCCCCTATGGATGAGAAGGTGATTAGGAAAATGTTAGAATGTGCAGAAACGAATAGCTTAACACTTGAAATTAGAGAGAAGGACCAATGTGATTATTATAACGTATGGGAATTATTTTATCGATGGCTAGAGAATAAATATGAAAAGTGGGGAAAAAAGTGGGGTGAAATAGAGAAAATGTTTTAACAAAGTTAAATGAGAAGAGGACTGTTACAGTATTAGGTATGGCATATATTAGTATTAAGTTAAGAATAGGTAAAATAATAAATATGGCTGTAAATTGTAATTGTTTTCGTATAAAATATTTGCACAAACTGTTTGCACCAAGACAACACACCGTTTAGTGGAAGATGATGTTTGAATCAAAAAATTTAAAAAATTAAAAAGAAAAAGGAACGAGAGGAAAAAAATCAGGAAGACCTTGTGGTGGGTTTACACGTTGCAAAAGTGTTTAGAATGGAATAGAATAGAATAGCAGAGTTGGAAGGGACCTTGGAGGTCTTCTAGTCCAACCCCCTGCCTAGGCAGGAAACCCTATACCGTTCCAGACAAATGGCTATCCAGCATCTTCTTAAAGATTTCCAGTGTTGGGGCATCACAACTTCTGGAGGCAAATCATTCCACTGATTAATTGTTCTCACTGTCAGGAAATTTCTCCTCAGTTCTAAGTTCTCTCCTTGCTTCTCTCCTTGATTAGTTTCCACCCATTGCTTCTTGTTCTACCCTCAGGTGCTTTGGAGAATAGCTTGACTCCCTATTTTGGGGGGCAACCCCTGAGATATTGGAAGACTGCTATCATGTGTCCCCTGGTCCTTCTTTCTATTAAACTAGACATACCCAGTTCCTGCAACCGTTCTTCATATGTTTTAGCCTTAACTCAATAAGAGTTGGAAGGGATCTTGGAGGTCTTCTAGTCCAACCCCCTGTCTAGGCAGGAAATCCTATACCATTTCAGACAAATGGCTATCCAACATTTTCTTAAAGACTTCCAGTGTTGGGGCATTCACAACTTCTGGAGGCAACTTCTGTTCCACTGATTAATTGTTCTAACTGTCAGGAAATTTCTTCTTAACTCTAAGTTGCTTCTCTTCTTGATTAGTTTCCAACCATTGCTTCTTGTTCTACCCTCAGGTGCCTTGAAGAATAGCTTGACTCCCTCTTCTTTGGGGCAACCCCTGAGATATTGGAAGACTGCTATCATGTCTCCCCTGGTCCTTCTTTTCATTAAACTAGACATACCCAGTTCCTGCAACCGTTCTTCATATGTTTTAGTCTCCAGTCCCCTAATCCTCTTTGCTGCTCTTCTCTGCAGTGTTTCTATTTAGTTTGTATTCTGTCATTTACATTTTAATTATGTCTGATATATGATGAGGAATAAATAATTAACCAGAAGCAGTTCCTATCTTTTTATGTCCACAGAAGGATGGCAGTTTTAATTTTTAATCATTTGGTTACGATGTCGTTTTGTCTCTTCGTGCGGGTTCTGTTTTTAACTTCATACCCCAGAAAACCAGTTTTTCATCTTTAAAAACTCTGACGTCCAGGTAGCGCTCGAACTTATGACCACAGCTGACCCCAAAATTTCCGCTGCTAACCAAGACAGTTCATGGAGTTTTGCCCCGTTTGACGACCTTCCTTGCCACCGTTGTTAAGGGAATCGTCACGGTCATTAAATGGTTGTTAAAGTGGATCGGGCTTCGCCAATAATGTTGCTTGTCACAAAACGGGGATCGCGTGACCCCGGGAACACTGCAACCGTCGTAAATACGAATCAATTGGTAAGCATCCGAATTTTGATCTCGTGACCACGGGGGGATGCTGAACGGTCATAAGTGTGAAAAATGGTACTGTCACTTTTTGTAGCTTTGAACGGTCGCTAAACTGACCGTCGTAAGTCGAGGAGTACCTGTATTGTTACATTTCGGGCTTTTTTCCCTAACTTTTGTACGGCTGCAGTCCAAATCCCCCAGCAAATAACAGATGCAGAGGGAGTGGGGATTGTATTTAGTTTTCTATTTTACTCTTTACGTTTTAATTGTTTTTGACAGATGAGGAACGAATAAATAATAAGCCAGGAGCCCTTCCCCAATCTTTTTATGTGCACCTAAGGATTGCAATTTAATTTTAATCGTTTTGTTATTAGATCATTTTCTATTTTTACTTCCTACCGCAGAGTCTCAGTTTTAATATTAAAAACCCCTGTGTAAACCGCTCTAGCATTTTAATTGCACCCTGCTCTACTCTTACACAAGCTGGTAGGTTTATAATACAATAATACAATAGCAGAGTGGGGAGGGACCTTGGAGGTCTTCTAGTCCAACCCCCTGCCTAGGCAGGAAACCCTATACCGTTTCAGACAAATGGCTATCCAGCATCTTCTTAAAGACTCCCAGTCTGCAGGTAGGCGCCGAGTTACAATCGGGCCCGAAATTTGCGTTGTTAAGCGAAACGCATTTGTTGAGTGAGCTTGCCTTATTTTACGTCTCTTCTGGCTACCGTTGTTAAGCGAATCCCTGTCGTCGTTAAGTTAGTCACACGGTTGTTAAGTGAATCTGGCTCCCCCCCCCTTGGCTTTCCTTGTCGGAAGGTTGCAAGAGGGTATCGCATGGCCCTGGGGACACAGTGGCCGTCATATACGTGAGTCAGCTGCCAAACAGCTGAGTTTTGATCACATGACCATGGGGGATGACGCAACGGTCGTAAGTGTGAAACATGGTCACAAGTCGCTTTTTTTTTCAGTGCCGTTGTAACTTCGGACGGTCCCTAAAACGAACTGTTGTAAGTTGAGGACTACCCGAAGGTGTAGAATCCATTGACCCGCCCATAGGCTTGGTGGTTGAAATTGTTGTGCAGGTAGTCCTCAATGTACGACCGATTTGTCGCTTAACAGCCGTTGGAAATTACAATAAGCTCAAAACTTCTGGGAAGCATAAAATATACCACACACACACACAAATATGATGTTTTGTGTACTTGGCAACTGGCTCACATTTGCAACCAGTTGCAATGTCTGAGAGCGACACAAACACCCCTCCAGCATTGATGATGTTACCTAATTGGGTAATGAAATGTCTGCAAGAAAACCAATCAAGCTCAGAGACCATCCAGGACTTCCCAGTTCTCCTCCTCCTCTCCCTCCCCCTCCTCCTCCTCTACTCTACCAAACCCCACTCCCTTCTAACACTGATGAAGTTACCTAACTGGGTAATGAAATGCTTGCAAGAAAACCACCCAGCTCAGAGAGCACCAAGAATTCCGCAGTTGTCGTCGTCCTCCTCCTCCTCCTCCTCCTCCTCTTTCTATTTCTCTCTACAACCCCTAATCCCTTCTAGCACTGATGATGTTAGCTAGTTGGGTGTTCTGACTGAGGCCTCCCAAGATCATGAAGCCGACTCCTCGTCCCGATAAAACCCCTTTTATTTAGTTTAAAGTGAATTCCTCTCCAGCAAAGTCCCGGCCAACAGTCTTTCAAGAGATTTCACAACCACAGACCTTTATCGGGCTTGGAGAGCTGCCAGGCCGATATCTTCTAAACGCCACGCTGTAGCAGCAATTACTTGGCAAGGGGTCAGGAATGGATCTTCACCCTAATGAATGGAGCTCATTGTCTCCTGCAAACTCCACTCCCCTTTCGCTCCTCTTTATTCCCTATGGGAGGGGCCATTCACCGTCCACCTGTGGCCTTACTCCCGAGTCTGCCCTTGTTCCTTAGCTGTTCCTTTCTACTGGCAGCTCTGTGCATGCGCACATCAGGAACAGGCTCCAGCTGTTCTTCTGCCTCACTGATGTCCGACTCTGAAGGCAGCTGATAACTGTCGGACGGCCCTGGCCCCCTCTCTTCCTCCGACACAGACCCCTCCTCAGAGCCTTCCCCAGACTCCAGGACTGGCCCAGGTTCCTCCCCAACCTCCTCACTCTCTGAGTCTGTTAGCAGCTCTGCTGGCAGGTCACAACACTGGGTCATGAAACATCCCTCCTTTCTAGCACTGATGATGTTACCTAGTTGGGTGATGAAATGTCTGCAAGAAAAGCTTAGAGAGAACCAAGGACTCCACAATCCTCTTCCTTCTCCTCCTCCACAAACCCCTCTCCCTTTTTTCAACTGATGACATTACCTAGCTGGGTCATGAAACGTCTGCAAGAAAACCACCACGCGTCGGGGATCCCACATTTCAACCCTCAGCTCCAAATATTCTCATCTCTCTCTAACGTATTTTGATCTGTGGTTGAATTGCGGGGAGGGGGGGTTACCAGATCATCCATCCTGCTCAGTGTTAGCTTCCGACTACAGGACCCATCTTCCACTGAGCCCTTGTGGAGTGGGCAATAGTTCAATATTTTATACCGCCTGACTGTTAATCCAGGGATCATTGAATTCGTTGCTCAAATCTTGTTACTCATCGTCTCTCTCCTGGGAATAAGTCATTTTTTTTCTTGATTGGCCCAATTAGAAAACCATTATGGTAGCGATCGGAGCAAGAAATCATTGTCCAAAGCGGACTTCCTCTTTTCTCCTTCCTTGTCGCTTCCGACAGACCACAGTAAATTAAATCTCTCTCTTTTATTTCTTTCAATTAAAAGGGGATACGGGAGGTTAATCCCACAGAGAACCATTGTTATGGAGGATTCAATACAATAGCAGAGTTGGAAGGGACCTTGGAGGCCTTCTAGTCCAACCCACTGCCTAGGCAGGAAACCCTATACCGTTCCAGACAAATGGCTATCCAGCGTCTTCTTAAAGACTTCCAGTGTTGGGGCATTCACAACTTCTGGAGGCAACTTCTGTTCCACTGGTTAATTATTCTAACGGTCAGGAAATTCCTCCTTAGTTCTAAGTTGCTTCTCTCCTTGATTAGTTTCCACCCATTGCTTCTTGTTCTACCCTCAGGTGCCTTGGAGAATAGCTTGACTCCCTCTTCTTTGGGGCAACCCCTGAGATATTGGAAGACTGTTATCATGTCACCCCTAGTTCTTTTCATTCAACTAGACATACCCAGTTCCTGCAACCGTTCTTCATATGTTTGAGCCTCCAGTCCCCTAATCCTCTTTGTTGCTCTTCTCTGCACTCTTTCTAGAGTCTCCGCATCTTTTCCACATCGTGGCGACCAAAACTGGATGCCGTATTCCAAGTGTGGCTCACCAAGGCCTGATAAAGTGGTTCCATATTGTTTCCCTGAAAATAAGACCTCCCTGGATAATAAGCCCAATCGGGCTTCTGAGCGCATGGGCTAAAATAAGCCCTTCCGGAAAATATTGCCACACAGCAGCAGCCATGAGGTGACCACGCTCGCCCCCTCCTGCACCCCGAAAATAATAAGACCTCCCCGAAAATAAGGCCAAGCGCTTATTTCGGGGGCTCAAAAGAAATTAAGACCCTGTCTTATTTTCGGGGAAACAGGGTATATGTTGGAGTTTGGTGACCTAATTCAGTGTTTCTCAACCTTGGCAACTTGAAGATGTCCGGACTTCAACTCCCAGAATTCCCCAGCCAGCATTCGCTGGCTGGGGAATTCTGGGAGTTGAAGTCCGGACATCTTCAAGTTGCCAAGATAGAGAAACACTGCGCATAATGGGTGAGGTAAGACAGCTGTTCAGGTGTTCGTTTCCCCTCAGGGACCCTTTGGTCTAGTGCCGTTATGCCGAACTTATGGTACACGTGCCACAAGTGGCACACAGAGCCCTCTCTGTGGGTACGTGAGCCGTCGCCCCAGCTCAGGTTCTCTGCCGCACATGCCTCCCACCAGCCAGCTGATTTTGGGGTCTCCGCCACGCATGAGTGGGAAGTGGGGCGCATGCGGGAGACATGCGTGGGGTGGGGAGGTCACATGCCTCCCCGGCTGCCCGTTTTGGTCTGCAGGAGGCTTCAAAGAGGCCTACTAGGCCCAAAACAGGGCACCGGGGGAAGGGGGGAGCACATTTGCAGGGAGGTGGGGGAAGCGCATGGGGGAGCATGGGAGTCGCGCATGCATGTGCAGGGGGCAGGGCCCATGCGGGGGGTGCTGCGCACGCATTGCATTATGGGTGTGGGTCCTGTCGGCACGCAATGACAAAAAAGATTAGCCATCACTGGTCTAGCGATTAAGCTTCCAGGCTACAGAACAGGAGACGGTGAGTTCTAGTTCCTCCTGCAAGCCAGCTGGGTGACTTTGGTCCAACCACCAGGAGGTGCTGTGAGTTCCAGTCCTGCCTTAGGCAGGAAAGCTGCGTGAGTGACTCTGGGTCAATCCCCAGGAGGCTGGGAGTTCTAGTTCCGCCTTAGCCAGGAAAGCCGGCTGGGTGACTTTTAGGCCAGTGCCTCTCTCTCTAGCCCAGCCCGCCTCACAGGGTTGTTGTGGTGAGATTAGGGGAAGGAATATCTGTTGGCTGCGCTAGCTGCTTTGAGTAATTTGTTATTGCTGTTGTTGTTATCTCTTTTATTTATTAAACCTGAAGCTCAACATGTATTATTGTTGTTGTTATTTATACTCCATTATTTATATAATAATAGGCAGGGGAGGGAGAGAGGGAGGAAAAGGGAAGAAGGAGGGAAGGAAAAAGGAAGTGGGGGAAGAAAAGGGGAGGAGGAGGGGAGAAGGAAGAGGGGAAGGGAAAGGGGAGGGAAGGAAGAGGGAAGAAGGAAGAGAGGAAGGAAAAGGGAAGGAGGAAGGAAGGAAAAGGGAAGAAGAGAGAAAGGAAAACAGAAGAAGGAAGAGAAGAAGGAGGAAGGAAGGAAGAGGGGAAGGAAAAGGGAAGGGGGGAGAAGGAAGAGGGGAAGGGAAAGGGAAGGAGGAGGGAAGGAAAAGGGAAGAAGGAAGAGGAAGGAAGAGAAGAAGGAGGAAGGAAGGAAAAGGGAAGAAGGAAGAGGGGAAGGAAAAGGGAAGGGGGGAGAAGGAAGAGTGGAAGGGAAAGGGAAGGAGGAGGGAAGGAAAGGGAAGAAGGAAGAGAGGAAGGAAAAGGGAAGGAGGAAGGAAGGAAAAGGGAAGAAGAGAGAAAGGAAAACAGAAGAAGAAAGAGAAGAAGGAGGAAGGAAGGAAAAGGGAAGAAGGAAGAGGGGAAGGAAAAGGGAAGGGGGGAGAAGGAAGAGGGGAAGGGAAAGGGAAGGAGGAGGGAAGGAAAAGGGAAGAAGGAAGAGAGGAAGGAAAAAGAAAGGAGGAAGGAAGGAAAAGGGGAGAAGAGAGAAAGGTAAACGGAAGAAGGAAGAGAGGAAGGAAGGAAGGGGGAAGAAGGAAGGAAGGACTAAAACCAAAATATGCCACAACATGCTTCTAAATTGACTTCCTGCTCGGTGTTTCTTCCAGGAGATCCGCTGGATTCAAAAACACCCGGGAAGCCAGAGGAGAAGGAAGCGCCCAGCGCCAGCCAAACGGAGGGCAGCCTGTGGTTGATGGGCAGCGTCTGTCAGGCGGAGGATACAGAAAGGTACGAGAGCCTCTCTCGGACAGGAGGTCACATTCTTCTATGGCTTCTAAAAGCAATTGTCTCCCAAAAATATATATCTTTTTTTAAAAAAAGAAATCATTTCACAATCAGAATCCAAAGAGAGCTGGAAGGGACCTTGGAGGTCCTCTAGTCCAGCCCCCTGCTCAAGCAGGAGACGCTCTACAATTTGAGGCCACTGGCTGTCCGGTCTCTTCTTAAAAACCTCCAGCAATATATTTATTCACATTGTACAGGTACTCCTCGACTTACAGCCGTTCCCTTTAGCAACCGTTCAGAGTTCGCGACCAATCCGTACACTTGTTACCGTCGGGAAAGTGACTGAAGCCAAACACTGGGCAGGCGGCTCGCGCGTACGACGGTTTCCGTCTCCTGCTGTCAAGCGATGGTCTCCTTTGGCCAAGTCAATGGGGGAGCTGGGTTCCCTTAACAATCACGCGACTCACTTAACAACCACAGGGATTCACTTAACAACAGTGGCAAGAAAGGCCGCACCCTGGGGCGGAACTGGCTTAACAAAGGTCTTGCTTAGCATCCGAAATATTGGCCATAAATCAGGGAGTCCGTTTAACAATTTGGGCTCAATTGCGGTCATAAATTGAGGACTTGCCTGTATTCTATTCCCACCAGACACAGGCTGCTTCACCGGTATGCCCACTTATGTGTCCTGACACACACACCCCCTCGTCCTACACCAAAGCAAAAGCACGACGAGACAAAGATACTTCAAGGATTTATTAACAAACAGACAAGATGTTGGCAGCAATCCAGCACAGTCCAGACATTGGCAGCAATCCAGCACAGACTAACCTTGGCAGCAATCCAGCCTGCCAAGCTAGCCACAATAGCTTCTCCAGCTCTAGTAAATACGTTGACTCCTTTTATAGTCTGGAGAGGAGCCTAATTACCACCAGCTGAGTTCAATTATCTCCTGTAACTGCGTAACTGTTCCTTACGCCTATTAGCCCTCCGTTGCCGGACATCCAGGACCAACTCCCTTGTCTCCTCCCCACTGCTCCAATGCATGACGTCAGGATCACACTCCCTTGTCTCCTCCCCACTGATCCAAGGCTCAAGCGCCTCCTGATGGCCAACCAGTCTCTCTGCGCCCTGCTCGGAGTCGGAACCCTGTCCAGGGTCCTCCACATCCTCCAGAGCCGACTCGTAGGGCCCCTCCCTATCGGAGTCTGTTTGCAGCTCTAATTCTGGGACTTGAAGTCCAGACATCTTCAAGTTGCCAAGGTTGAGAAACACTGGTCTAGACAGACACCCACTGGTCTTGAAATGGTGCAGGGTCTCCTGACTCAGCAGGGGGTTGGACTAGAAGACCTCCACGTTCCCTTCCAACGCTGCTATTCTCTGCCATACCTTCGGGGCCAGCCAGGTCTTGCGGGAAGAATCGTTCCCTGCGAGGCACAATCTGTGCTTGCTGCCCATTCAGATTAGCCTTGCAAAATCGGGCAGGTTAGCAAATGGCCCTGGATGGGTTTATCCGGGGCCATCAGCTGGAGGGGCGTGGAAATGAGAACCACACCATAACCAGTTGTCTCTCTCTCTCTCTCTGCCACTGAGTCCGACAGCTGTTGTCCTTGCTCATGGTGTTCCTTTGTTATTTTTATTTTGCAGAGCTAACTCAAGCCTTGACAAAGTGTTGGAATTTCTTTGTCCGACTGCCGATAGCCACGACATAAATAAGGGCCTGCCAGATGCCATCCAGAGGTAAGGGTTGGGGTTATGCATCCGTCTCCCTTCAAATGCTTCTGCGGGTTGGAAACACCGAGATGAGGGTTTGTCATATTCCGGGACCTTAAGATGGTGGGGACTTCTAAGTCCCAGAATTCCCCAGCCAGGATGCTTTTAAGAGGGATGGATTTCCACTCCCAGAATCCACAGTTAGCATTGCTTTAACAAGAAGGATGGACTTCCACTTCCGGGATTGCCCAGTCAGCAAGCTTTAAGGTGGGTAGACTTCAACTCCCAGAATTCCCTAGCTGGCATCCTTGAAGAGGGGTGGACGTCTTCTCCTGGAATTCCTCGCCCGTCATGATTTAAGAGGGGTGGAGTTCAGTTCCCAGGATTCCCCAGCCAGCTTGTTTTATAATGGGTGGACTTCCACTCCCAGAATCCCCCAGCCAGCCTGCTTTAAGAGGGATGGACTTCCACTCCCAGAATTCCCCAGCCAGCCTGCTTTAAGAGGGGTGGACTTCCACTCCCAGAATTCCCCAGCCAGAATGCTTTAAGAGGGGTGGACTTCCACTCCCAGAATCCCCCAGCCAGCATGCTTTAAGAGGGATGGACTTCCACTCCCAGAATTCCCCAGCCAGAATGCTTTAAGAGGGGTGGACTTCCACTCCCAGAATTCCCCAGCCAGCCTGCTTTAAGAGGGATGGACTTCCACTCCCAGAATTCCCCAGCCAGAATGCTTTAAGAGGGGTGGACTTCCACTCCCAGAATCCCCCAGCCAGCATGCTTTAAGAGGGATGGACTTCCACTCCCAGAATCCCCCAGCCAGCCTGCTTTAAGAGGGATGGACTTCCACTCCCAGAATTCCCCAGCCAGAATGCTTTAAGAGGGGTGGACTTCCACTCCCAGAATCCCCCAGCCAGCATGCTTTAAGAGGGATGGACTTCCACTCCCAGAATTCCCCAGCCAGAATGCTTTAAGAGGGGTGGACTTCCACTCCCAGAATCCCCCAGCCAGCATGCTTTAAGAGGGATGGACTTCCACTCCCAGAATTCCCCAGCCAGCAATGCTTTAAGAGGGGTGGACTTCCACTCCCAGAATCCCCCAGCCAGCATGCTTTAAGAGGGGTGGGCTTCCACTCCCAGAATTCCCCAGCCAGCATGCTTTAAGAGGGGTGAGCTTCCACTCCCAGAATCCCCCAGCCAGCATGCTTTAAGAGGGGTGGACTTCCACTCCCAGAATCCCCCAGCCAGCATGCTTTAAGAGGGGTGGACTTCCACTCCCAGAATCCCCCAGCCAGCATGCTTTAAGAGGGGTGAGCTTCCACTCCCAGAATCCCCCAGCCAGCATGCTTTAAGAGGGGTGGACTCCCACTCCCAGAATCCCCCAGCCAGCATGCTTTAAGAGGGGTGGACTTCCACTCCCAGAATCCCCCAGCCAGCATGCTTTAAGAGGGGTGGACTTCCACTCCCAGAATCCCCCAGCCAGCATGCTTTAAGAGGGGTGAGCTTCCACTCCCAGAATCCCCCAGCCAGCATGCTTTAAGAGGGATGGACTTCCACTCCCAGAATTCCCCAGCCAGAATGCTTTAAGAGGGGTGGACTTCCACTCCCAGAATCCCCCAGCCAGCATGCTTTAAGAGGGGTGGGCTTCCACTCCCAGAATTCCCCAGCCAACATGCTTTAAGAGGGGTGAGCTTCCACTCCCAGAATTCCCCAGCCCGCATGCTTTAAGAGGGGTGGACTTCCACTCCCAGAATCCCCCAGCCAGCAATGCTTTAAGAGGGATGATCCAGCAGGCTGGCTGGGGAATTCTGGGAATTGAAGTCCACAAATCTTAAAATCACCAAATTTGGCATTTCCTGCATTACACTATGAGAATTAACCATACCTTCCCTGCAAACAGAATCTCACAGGTCTGAAATATTATTCCTCCTCTCCTTTTTCTTTTACTCTGGAGAAACTCCCCTTCCATGGACTGAGATCATTTTCTGTAATGGTTGCTTTATCCGTTACTCGTCCTCCTCTCTCCCAAGGCCCCTTTTCAACAATAGCCTTGCAAACACTCAGTAATTGATAGGAGCTATTAATATTGCATGAGGACGCAAATTGCTGTTCACAGGCTTAAAACTGGTGGTCTCAATGCTGACATGGTTAATAGAAGCTGGTTGGGATTGAAAAAAATATTTATGGTGCCCTCAGGAGCAATCAATAAAAGCATTTTGTACCAAGCTTCCTCCATTACACCAACATGTACTGCTGGGGGGTGGGGGGTCGGGGGAGAACAACAAACATTAATTAGTGGGCCAGAGGCTAAAACCTACAAAGAACAGCTGCAGGAATTGAGAATATCTAATCTTTCCTAACTGAGCAGGAGGCTGGACTAGAAGACCTCTAAGGTCCTTTCCAGCTATGATTCTATTCAATTCTTATTCTATTCTATTCTGATTTCTTATTCTATATTATTCTATTCTGTACTATTCTATTCTATACTATTCTATATTATTCTATTCTATATTTTTTTCTTTGCTTCTCTTCATTCTTCTATTCTAATTCTATTCTATATTATTCTATTCTATTCCATTCTGTTCCAATTTCTTATTCTATTTTAATTCTGTTCTAGTTCTGTTCTCTTCTCTTCTATTGTATTCCATTCCATTCCATATTCTATTCTATTCCATTCCATTCTTATTCTATTCTATATTATTCTATTCTATATTATTCTATTCCATTCTATTCTTTTATTTTCTTCATTCTTCTATTCTATTCCAATTCTATTCTATTTCTGTTCAATTCTAATTCTATTCTATTCCATTCAATTCTTATTCTATTCTATTTTATTCTATTCCATTCTATTCTTTTCTTTTCTTCATTCTTCTATTCTAATTCTATTCTACTTCTGTTCTGTTCTATTCTTATTCTATTCCATTCCGATTTCTTATTCTATTCTATTCTATTCTATTCTATTCTTTTCTTACTCTAATTCTATTCTATTCTATTCTTTTCTTACTCTAATTCTATTCTATTCTATTGATTACACCCATAATTAAATGCCCCTGCATGTTGTGCCCATCTGCGCATGCATGCTCGACACCCCCCCTCCCCACGCTGCCCCTCGCACATGCACGCATGGCTTTCGTGGAGCCTGGGGAGGAGGGAAACAGCCTCTCCACGCCCTCCGGGAGGCCTCGCATGCCCTCAGATATGGGTTGCCATGGGTTCAGCATTCATGGGTGTAGGATGTCCTGTCTTGGGTGGGGGTGGGGGGTTGGGCTAGATGACCTACAAGGCCCCTTCCAACTCTGTTAATCTGTTAATCTGTGTGATCTTCTAGTTCCTCCTTGGATCCAAGGACGAGCGATTTGTTCTGTTCCAACCCCTTTGATAAATTATGCATGCCGATGTTTGCCTCGTCCTTCGAGCGCTTGTAAAAGCCGCATTTGACACGGGCTTCTCTGTCCTTGAAGGGGGGAGCTGAGCTATGCCCACCACGGGAACATCGAGATGAAGGGAGGAGCCGAAGAAAGTTTCAGCGAGTCCGAAGGCTCCATCGAAAATGTTGAAGGACTTTCTTAAGACCCATGAGATAAAACGGACTCTCGGCTGGCTAATTGAGTGACTCCCGTTTCTTTATTTTATTTTATTTTTCTCCCCGTGCGTTTGTTGGAAAACAAACTTTTGAAAAAGGGGAAGGGGGGCAGGATTTGCTGCAAAGGCACTCGGTGGCTAGAAGAACGGGAGTTTGCAATAAATCCGTCTTTTTCAGACTTGGCGATTTTAATGTGGGTGGACATCAACTCCTAGCATGTTTTGAAGTTAGTCAGATTTCAAGTCCCCCCCAAAAAACCCAATTAGCATGCTTTAAGATGGGCAAATTCAGTTCCAAAAATTCCCCAGCCAACCTGCTTTAAGAGGGGTGGACTTCCACTCCCAGAATTCCCCAGCCAGCAGGTTTTAAGAGGAGTGGACTCCAACTCCCAGAATTCCCCAGCCAGCAGGCTTTAAGAGGGTGGACTTCCACTCCCAGAATTCCCCAGCTGAAAGTATTTAAGATATGTGGATTTCAATGCCCAGAATTCCCCAGCTGGCATGTTTTAAGATGGGCAAATTCAGTTACCAGAATTCCCCAGCCAACCTGCTTTAAGAGGGGAGGACTCCAACTCCCAGAATCCCCCAGCCAGCAGGCTTTAAGAGGGTGGACTTCCACTCCCAGAATTCCCCAGCTGAAAGTATTTAAGATATGTGGATTTCAATTCCCAGAATTCCCCAGCCAGCCTGCTTTAAGGTGGGCAAACTTCAGTTCCCAGAATTCCTAAGTCAGCATGCTTTTAAGAGTTGGATTTCCACTCCCAGAATTCCCCAGTTGGAAGTGTTTAAGATATGTGGACTTCAATTCCCAGAATTCTCCAGCCAGCATGCTTTAAGATGGGCAAACTTCAATTCCCAGAATTCCCCAGCCATCCTGCTTTAAGAGGGGTGGACTTCCACTCCCAGAATTCCATCTGGCCTGCTTTAAGACGGGTGCTTAACATATATTTACGACAGTTGAGGTGTCCTGGGGGCATGTGATCATCATTTACATCTTCCCAGGCACCAAGCAAAGTTAATGACGGAAGTTTGATTCGCTTCATGATTGCCTGATTCACTTAATGACTGTGGCAAAGATAAAATTGGGTGCGACTCGCTTAGTAACTGCATAGCTGAGCAATAGAAGCTCTAATCCTAACTTCCTGCAATTTTGTGTCTAATTTAATCAGGGAATTAAATTTGTCTGTTCCCCGATTTGCTAATGTCAAAGGCAGGGAAGATACAGGAAGTCCTCAACTTACGACCGCAATTGGGACCAGAGTTTCCATTGCTAAGCAAAGAAGTCGTTAAGTGAGTCGCACCCAATGTTTCAACCTTTTTTCGCCACGGTTCTTAAGCAAATCACTGCTAGTTGTTAAGTGAAGCAGGCCGTCATTAAGTGAATCCAGTTTTCCCATGCTTGTAAGAAGCCCCCCGGGAAGGTCGCAAAAGAGGATCCCGTGACCCCAGGACACTGCAACGCTCATGAACGTCATACATTTTGATCACATGCTCCTTTGGGAATGCTATGATGGTCGTACGTGTGAGGACTGGGCATAAGTCACTTTTTCAGTGCCGCGTTAACGGAATGGTCCCTAAACCATCATCATTTAACGACCCCATAATCCTTTGCGGAGTGGAGTCGGAGCAACTGAATGGAGCTGAGTGTTTTACTGGCCCGATGCCCTCCCTGTCCCCATTGCGGAGTTTTGTTCAGCCACTATATTCTCATTGTTCCCAGAGAGAGAAATATCTGCCTCTACCTAGGATCGAACTCACAGCCTACGGGGACTTCAGGCCGAGGCGTTGGAATCTCTAGTTTGGATGCATAGAAAAAATGAGGAACGACGTTCAGTAGGACAAAAAAGCAAAACCAAGTTTTGGGAATTCACATTCTTTCAGTTGAAAGTTAGGTAGCCCTCGACTTACAACGGTTCCTTTAGCGACCGAAGTTACAGGGGCAGTGAAAAAAAGCGACTTGCGATGTTTTTTTCCACACCTGGAATCCTGCACCTTTGGTTTTGGTAGCCAAGATATAAAAAAGATGTTGAGACTTTGGGATGAAGTGCAGAGAAGAGCAACCAGGTTGATGAGGGGACCGGAGGTGAAAATATACGATGAACGGTGGCAGGATTTGGGGTTTGGCCAGTCGGGAGAAAAGAAGGAGGGAGGGGGGGATGTGATGGTGCGAGTATTTGAGGGGCTGCCACTAAGAAGAGGGGGGGTCAACTTGTTTTCCAAAGCACCAGAAGGCAGGACGAGAGAAAAATAGATGGAAACTGATCAAGGAATAGAAGGGAAGGGAAAGGAATCTGTTGGGTATGAAGTGGAATGGAATGGAATTAGAATTAGAATTAGAATAGAATAGAATATGATGGAATGGAATAGAATGGAAAATATGGAATGGAATAGAATTAGAATAGAATAGAAAATATGGAATGGAATAGAATTAGAATAGAATAGTAGCATAGAATGAATTTAGAATAGAGGATAGAAAATATGATAATATAGAATAGGAATAGAATATATGGAATGGAATACAATAGAATAGAATAGTAGCATAGAATGAATAGAAGATAAAAAATATGATAACAACAAGATAGAATAGGAATAGACTATGATGGAATAGAATAAAATAAAATAGAATAGAATAGAATAGAAAATATGGAGTGGAATGCAAGAGAATAGAAGAGAATAGAATATGATGGAATAGAATAGAATAGAAAATATAGAGTGGAATAGAATAGAATAGAATAGTAGCATAGAATGAATTTAGAATAGAGGATAGAAAATATAACAATAATATAGAATAGGAATAGAATATGATAGAATAGAATATATGGAATGGAATGGAATAGAATAGTAGCATAGAATAGAAGATAGAAAATATGATAACAATAACGATAGAATAGAATAGGAATAGAATATGATGGATTAGAATAAAATAGAATAGAAAATATGGAGTGGAATGCAAGAGAATAGAATAGAATAGAAAATATGGAGTGGAATAGAATAAAATAGAATAGTAGCATAGAATGAAGGTAGAATAGAAGATAGAAAATATGATAATAATTTAGAATAGAATAGGAATAGAATATGGTAGAATAGAATAGAGAATGGAATAGAATTAGAATAGAATAGAAAATAAGGAATGGAATAGACTAGAAACACACACAGCTCACTCTACGGCCACGCCAGCCGTCACCCCAGCTCAGTTGCACCGCGCAGGTGTGTGTGCCTCCTGCTGGCCAGTGTGTTTTCCGGTCTCGGCCGCGCATGCGTGGGGGGAGTGGCATGCTTTTTTTTGCATGCATGGGGCACAGGGAGACTGCGCACGAATTGCATTGTGGATGTCTTGGCACTTGGCGCTGAAAAGGTGAAGCCACCCCTGGAATAGAAGAATGAAGAAGGGAAGGGAACCAACCTGGAGCTAAGACCATGAGGACAATTAACCAGTGGAACTACTTGCCACCAGAAGTTGTGGATGCTTCACCACTGGAGGCTTTTAAGGAGAGCCTGGACTGCCCTCTGTCGAGAATGGTTGAAGGCAGGGGTGTCAAACTCAAGTTCACGGAGGGGGGCATCAGGGCTGTGTTTGACCTTGGAGGGTTTCAGGGAAGTTGGGGGTCTGTGGCCGTGCTGGGCGTGTGACACAGACATTTATTTATATTCTTTTATATTATGATTTATATTCTGCCTTCATTATTTTTACAAATAATTCAAGGCTGTAAAGTAGCGTCTCCTGCTTGAGCAGGGGGCTGGACTAGAAGACCTCCAAAGTCCCTTCCAGCTCTAATTGATTGATTGACTGATTGATTGAAATGGTCTAGGGTCTCCTGCTTGAGCAGGGTGCTGGACTAGCTCCAAGCTCCCTTCCAGCCCTATTCTGATTGATTGATTGATTGACTGATTGGTTGAAATGGTCTAGGGTCTCCTGCTTGAGCAGGGGGCTGGACTAGAAGACCTCCAAGGTCCTTTCCAGCCCTATTCTGATTGATTGATTGACTGATTGATTGAAATGGTCTAGGGTCTCCTGCTTGAGCAGGGTGCTGGACTAGCTCCAAGCTCCCTTCCAGCCCTATTCTGATTGATTGATTGATTGACTGATTGGTTGAAATGGTCTAGGGTCTCCTGCTTGAGCAGGGGGCTGGACTAGAAGACCTCCAAGGTCCTTTCCAGCCCTATTCTGATTGATTGATTGACTGATTGATTGAAATGGTCTAGGGTCTCCTGCTTGAGCAGGGTGCTGGACTAGCTCCAAGCTCCCTTCCAGCCCTATTCTGATTGATTGATTGATTGACTGATTGGTTGAAATGGTCTAGGGTCTCCTGCTTGAGCAGGGGGCTGGACTAGAAGACCTCCAAGGTCCTTTCCAGCCCTATTCTGATTGATTGATTGACTGATTGGTTGGAATGGTCTAGGGTCTCCTGCTTGAGCAGGGGGCTGGACTAGAAGACCTCCAAGCTCCCTTCCAGCCCTATTCTGATTGATTGATTGACTGGTTGAAATGGTCTAGGGTCTCCTGCTGGTTGAAATGGTCTAGGGTCTCCTGTGGCCGTGCTGGGCATTTGACACAGACATTTATTGATACTCTTTTATATTATGATTTATATTCTGCCTTCATTATTTTTACAAATAATTCAAGGCTGTAAAGTAGCGACTCCTGCTTGAGCAGGGGGCTGGACTAGAAGATCTCCAAGCTCCCTTCCAGCTCTATTCTGATTGATTGATTGACTGATTGATTGAAATGGCCTAGGGTCTCCTGCTTGAGCAGGGGGCTGGACTAGAAGACCTCCAAGGTCCTTTCCAGCCCTATTCTGATTGATTGAATGCAGCTGGGGAGGGGGAGGAAGGGAATCTGGCATTAGCGCCACAAGAGTAATCATATTCCCTGTAATTAGCCACAATTAATGTCCGTTAAATTTAAAACATTTAATTTGCATCTTCAGCTCTGGTCAACTCATTTGCACTGATTAAGTCGGCTTTATGGAGCATGACTGACACAAACATATGTGTGGCGCGCGCGCACACACACACATACACGCCAGACTTAATACTCAAAGGCTGAAGTTGTTTACGAGCCGGAAAACTTCTGTTTCCATCCGCCTTAAGACTAATTGCAGGTAGTCCTCAATTTACGACCACAATCCGAGCCCAACGTTTCCGTGGCTAAGCAAGGCTGTTGTTAAGAGACATTTTGCAAACTTCTTTTCATTAAGTGAATCGTGCAGTTGTTAAGCGAATCCGGCTTCATTTTCCGACTGCTTGCCGGAAGCCATCTGGAAAGTTATACAAAGAAGGATGGCACAACTCCGGGGACACCAAACCGTCATAAATACGAGACAGTTGGCAAGGGTCCGTATTTGGATCACCTGACCAAGGATGCTGCTGCAGCGGTCATAAGGGTGACACCTGGTTGTAAGTCACTGTTCCCACTGCCGTCGTAACTTCAAACGGTCAATATCTCAGGGGTTGCCCCAAAGAAGAGGGAGTCAAGCTATTCTCCAAGGCACCTGAGGGCAGAACAAGAAGCAATGGGTGGAAACTAATCAAGGAGAGAAGCAACTTAGAACTGAGGAGGAATTTCCTGACAGTGAGAACAGTTAATCAGTGGAACAGCGAAGGGAGGGAGGAAAGAAGGAAGGAAGGAAGGAAGGAAGGAAGGAAGGAAGGAAGGAAGGAAGGAAGGAAGGAAGGAAAAGGAAGGAAGGAAGGCCAATGGATGGAAACTAATCAAGGAGAGAAGCAACTTAGAACTGATGAGAAATTTCCTGATAGTGAGGACAATCAGTGGAACAGAAGTTGCCTCCAGAAGTTGTGGATGCCCCAACACTGGAAGTCTTCAAGAAGATGCTGGATAGCCATTTGTCTGAAACAGTGTAGGGTTTCCTGCCTAGGCAGAGGGTTGGACTAGAACAGTGTTTTTCAACCACTGTGCCGCGGCACACTAGTGTGCCGTGACATAGTGTAAGGTGTCCCGTGGGAAAATTACTTTATATATAGTCAATATAGGCACAGAGTTAATTTTTTTTAACATTTTCTAATGGTGGTGTGCCTCGTGATTTTTTTCATGAAAAAAGTGTGCCTTTGCACAAAAAAGGTTGAAAAACACTGGACTAGAAGACCTCCAAGGTCCCTTCCAACTCTGCTATTGTATTGTACATCAAAATAAGAGTAAACTCCAACTCCCTTCAATCACTGATGATGTTACCCAGTTGGGTTATGAAATGTCTGCAAGAAAACCACCAAGCTCAGAGAATACCAAGGATCACACAGTCCTCCTCTTCCACATCCCTCCTCCCTACTAGCACTGATGATGTTACCTAGCTGGGTCATGAAATGTTTGTAAGAAAGCCACCAAGCTCGGAGAGCACCAAGGACCCTAATCAAAGAAGATTAGGGGCCTGGAGGCTAAAACGTATGAAGGGTAGGCAGGGGGCTGGACTAGAAGACCTCCAAGGTCCCTTCCAATCCTGCTATTGTATTGTATTGTATGGTTCAGCGAGACGGTTTTTAATTTTAACTTTCCCCCACTTTACGACCTTTCTTGACCCAGTCGTTAAGTGAATCAGTTGTAATGCGACTGTAAACTGAATCCAGCCTTCCCGTTGACTTGGCTTGTCAGGAGGTCGCAAAAGGGGATCACGTGACCCTGGGACCCTGCAACTGTCATAAATATGAGTCAGTTGCCACTCCTCTGAATTTTGATCATGTGACCACAAAGATGCTACAAAGGTCGTAAGTGTGAACCATGGTTGTATGTCGCTACTTTCAGTGCCGTTGTAACTTCGAACGGTCGTCCTCGACTTTCGACAGTTCATTTACTGACCGTTCAAGGTTACGGCAACACTGAAAAAGGTGACTTATGACCATTTTTCACACTTAACGACCATTGCAGCATCCCCGTGGTCACATGATCAAAACTCAGACACTTGGCAACTGACTTGTATTTATGATGGTTGCAATGTCTGGGTGTGTGTGTCCCCTTTTGCGACCTTCTGACAAGGAAACCCGGGAGGGCAGATTCACTTAACAACCATGTGACTAACTTAACAATTGCAGAGATTCACTTAACAACGGTAGCTAGAAAGTCCACTGGGAAACCAATTCCACTGAACAACCTGGGTTCCTCATTGCAACCTCAGTGATTCATTTACAAAACAGTGTCAAGGAAGGTCGTAAGAGTAAGACCGGGCAAAACTCACTTCACCAATGTTTCACTTAGCAACAGAAGTTTTGGGCTCAATTTTTTGGTCGTAAGTCGAGGATGTTCTATTATTTCAATGTCAAGCTAATGAATACTTTTGATGGGGAATTTTCTTTTTTCTGGTGCCGCAGATTTTCAGCCATTCTGTCCATCCATCAAGGCACTCAACCCTTCCTGCCATCCAACACTTTTATGAGCTCGCAAATCATATAAACCGGAGTTCAGGAATGTCAAACCGAAGTTGTTGTTGTTGTTTTGTGTGCAAAGCTGCTGTGAGAGTTTGATGTCTCCTTTGAGAATTTAAATTTAAAGATAAAAAAAAAAATCAACCAGCCAGGATTAAAGGAGCTACTTGAAATCCAAGCGAAAATCCGGTGAATATTGGATTGCCAGCCTAGGAGTTAAATTAAAAAGGGGGGCGAAAAAATATGGTTCTTATGCCACAAATCCTTTCTTTTATTTCAACAGGTTTAAAAGCTGATGCGGTGCTAGCGGGATTAAGGGGCAGGCAAAGGATGAATCCCTCCCTTGGGGAGATTTCAATCGGGATTAGGGGCTTCTGTGGGAGGGGGAGAAATTGCGAAGATGCTGCAGGCAGGAAAGTCAAAACCTCATCTCTTTCCTTTTTTCCTTTCTTTTATTATTTTATTTTCTTTTATTCTTTTATTCTTTTCTTTTATTCTTTTCTTTTTTTATTCTTTTATTCTTTCTTTTATTCTTTTCTTTTATTCTTTTCCTTTACTCTTTAATTCTTTTATTCTTTTATTTTCTTTTATTCTTTTCTTTTTTCTATTATTTTCTTTTTTATTCTTTTATTCTTTTCTTTTTTCTATTCTTTTCTTTTATTCGTTTATTCATTTATTCGTTTGTTCGTTTGTTCTTTTGTTCTTTTGTTCTTTTGTTCTTTTGTTCTTTTGTTCTTTTGTTCTTTTGTTCTTTTGTTCTTTTCTTTTTTCTATTCTTTTCTTTTTTCTTTTATTCTTTTATTCTTTTTTATTCTTTTTTATTCTTTTCTTTTATTCTTTTCTTTTATTCTTTTCTTTTATTCTTTTCTTTTCTTTTTTTATTCTTGTATTCTTTTATTCTTTTATTCTTTTCTTTTATTCTTTTCTTTTTTCTATTCTTTTCTTTTTTCTTTTATTCTTTTATTCTTTTTTATTCTTTTTTATTCTTTTCTTTTATTCTTTTCTTTTATTCTTTTCTTTTATTCTTTTCTTTTCTTTTTTTATTCTTGTATTCTTTTATTCTTTTATTCTTTTCTTTTATTCTTTTCTTTTTTCTATTCTTTTCTTTTTTCTTTTATTCTTTTTTATTCTTTTTTATTCTTTTCTTTTATTCTTTTCTTTTATTCTTTTATTCTTTTTTGTTCTTTTCTTTTATTCTTTTCTTTTATTCTTTTATTCTTTTATTCTTGTATTCTTTTATTCTTTTATTTTTTATTTTATTTTATTCTTCTTTTCTTTTATTCTTTTCTTTTATTCTTTTTTATTCTTTTATTCTTTTCTTTTATTCTTTTATTTTCTTTTATTCTTTTATTCTTTTCTTTTATTCTTTTTTATTCTTTTATTCTTTTCTTTTACTCTTTTATTCTTTTCTTTTTTCTATTCTTTTATTCTTTTCTTTTATTCTTTTCCTTTATTCTTTTCTTTTATTCTTTTATTCTTTTCTTTTATTCTTTTATTGTATTTTTTTATTTGATTTGATTTTTTATTTTATTATTTTTTTACATTTTATTTTATTATTATTTATTTCATTTTATATTTTATTTCATTTTATTTATTTTATTTTATTTTATTATTTTTTAATTATTATCCTTACTTCATTTATTTTATACTATCTGATAACCTGGCATTGTCCAGGTATTTGTTTATAGGGGGAAAATGTCCAGACCAAACATAATTTCTAATGTTGGATTCCCCTCCCCTCCCCCACCTTACCAGAGGGAGCCCCCTTGTGGAGTACTGTGAAGCCATTACCATGGCAACTCCACTGCGCTGTACAGTAGAAATCATTTTATGTCCGTGCAGTAGAAGCCATTTTAAGGTACAACACACTGTATCTTAACAGAAAACACACCCCAAGAGATGTTAGGAGTGTCCTACCCCCACAGTATTTGTCTCCAGAGAGTAAGTCATCTGTGTACCGAGTTGAAATTGTTCAGGGCGTTCCAGAGTTATTCTGAAACATACACACACACACGTTTATATAGATATTTTCTGTATAGATTCTCAGTCATTCAGATCCTGGTTGTTCCAAATATGCTTTTTCAGGAGGCAACTGGACAACCAGTTTCATAGCGTCCCAAGGACCTTGCAGCCTTCTTCCTCTTCTCCCTCCTCCTCCCTGCAAACCACACACTCTTCTAGCACTGATAGTGTTACCTAGTTGGGTCATGAAACGTCTGAAAGAAAAAAGCCAAACTCAGAAGGCACCAAGGACCTTGGGGGGAAAAAATGATAACCAGGTTACAGCCAACCTGGGGAAAATGCTGAAGGCTTTTCATTCTGCCAATCTGGTGGTTGTGGATAAATATTTTTTTTCACTGTTCCAAATTACCGTATTTTTCGGAGTATAAGACTCACCTTTTTCCGTCAAAAAAGAGGCTGAAAATCTGGGTGCATCTTATACACCGAATACAGCATTTTTGGCCTCCCGAAACCCCGCTCCCTTCATCAAAATGGCCATGCATAGCTTGTAGGAGTTTTTCAGAGGACTCCTGGGGGCTGGGGAAGGCAGACTTTTGCTCAATTTTGCCCCCTCAGCTCCCAGGTGTGCTCTATAAGCCTCCTAAAGGCTATCCGTGCCCTTTTTTTGACAAAAAACGGGCCCTTTTTTGCTCGTTTCTGCCCCCCCCAACCAGGAGCACTCAACAAGCATCCTAAAGGCTATTCATGTCCTTTTTGGGGCGGGGAGGAAAGGGAGCCGTTTTTGCAAAAAATGGGCCATTTTTGGGAGGTTTACAGAGTGCAAAAACTTTTTTTTAAAAAAATTTCCTCTTCAAAACCTTAGTGCGTCTTATACTCCGGTGCGTCTTATACTCCGAAAAATACGGTAGCTGTTTAAACCTTTGGTTCGGTTACCCAAGAATTATTCATGGAATGCAAAGGGGATTAAACTAAGTGTGTGGCATTTGTGAGGTTATGTGCCAATATCTGCAAGAGGGTGCAGAGCAGAGGTAGTATTTGGCAGGTTTGGACCGGTTCACCCAAACCCACAAGAGGAAATTGTGGGCGAATTGCCCCACCCCCACCCTGGCTCTACTGTCCTATTTCAGCACATTTTCAAGCCATGCGTGCGATCAAAGACCATGCACGGAATGCCGAGCGCATGCGTGAACAGGGCACGCGGGAGCAAAGCCTGCACGCACTCACATTTGGGGACCTGTAGGGAAATTAAGTGAATACTGTTCTGCAGAGTCCCAATGGGAGTGGGCGGCATACAAATACTAATAAATTGAAAATTGAAAATTGAAATTGAAATACCATCCCTGGGCAGGTGGCTGGCTGGGATTGAACCCTCTGCCTTCTGAGCTCGAACGTGTGACTTCTTGTGCTTCTAAACATTTCTAAAACATTTCTAAAATCGAAACTCAGGATTATCAAATCAGGTCCACATCTGTTGTGGCCCCGCAGGAGCCGTTGGAGCTGCCACCAGACTCCGACAGCGAGGGGCCCTATGAGTCGGCTCTGGAAGATGTGGAGGACCTTGGACAGGGTTCCGACTCCGAGCAGGGTGCAGAGAGGCTGGTTGGCCACCAGGAGGCGCCTGAGCCTTGGAGCAGTGGGGAGGAGACAAGGGAGTTGGTCCTGGATGCCCGGCAGCGGAGAGCTAATAGGCGTAAAGAACAGTTACGCAGTTACAGGAGATAATTGAACTCAGCTGGTGGTAATTAGGCTCCTCTCAAGACTATAAAAGGAATGACTTTCCACACGCTCGTCGCAGGAATCAATGTATTCACTAGAGCTGAAGAAGCTATCGTGGCTAGCTTGGCAGGCTGGATTGCTGCCAAGGTTAGTCTGTGCTGGATTGCTGCCAATGTCTAGTCTCTGTGTTAATAAATCCTTGAAGTATGGCGTGCTTTGGTGTAGGAAGAGGGGGGTCAGAACAACATCCCTCAACCTTTAGGGGAGCCACGAAGAAGGTAAACTATTTGCACATACATTGTACTATACAGGTATAGTTGACTTACAACTGTTGGAAGAAATAGCCACCTGGTTCTAGGGGTGGGTTGTTGCCGGCATTACTGCCGGTTCGGTGCGCAAATTTTTTTTGCTCCACGCACTTGCACATGCGCAGACCTAAAAAGGTGTGCACATGTGCACAATGATAGAAAAGGGGGAGAAATTACATTTTTGCAATGAAGATTGTTCTGCACATGCGCAGAACAGAAAATCAAGATGGTGGCGCCAAGGATAGAACCGGTTCAGGCACGTGTCTGGCCAAGTTACTACCGACTCGTCCGAACCGGTAGGAATCCACCTCTGCCTGGTTCCATTCCAATGAGTTGAGAGGAGTTTATACTTTCTCTTGGACCTTGCCCTTAAGCTTCCTGTTCCTGTGCAAGAACATGTATTCTGTTTGCTGTTGTCAGACTCCCACGGGGCCATGTAGGGGTCATAGCTGACTCTATAGACAAAGTACAAATCCTAGGTGTTTGAGCTACGTTTGGTTGAAGTTTCTGAGGGTTATGCAATGACTGAAAATATCCTTAGGATATTGTGCAAATGTAGCGAGCTCTGTGTCTTCCACCAAATGTTAGTGGGTTAATCCTATTGTGTCCTGAAGGATCGGTATCCTGTCCTTCTTTATCCCATCACTAGCTGATAATCCAGCGTAACCCGGGTATGTATTTATGCCAGTCCTGTATTACAGGGAGCCCCCTTGTGGAGAACTGCTAAGCTGTTACCATGGCAACTCTACTGTGCTGTACAGTAGAAGCCATTTTAAGGCACAACAGGCTGTATCTTAACAGAACTTGAATCCAAAATGCACACTTATCACTGTCAAAAAATACTGGGACTTGACACTATAGATATAATTCAGTCCCTTTTATTTCAGCGGCTCAGGCGTTTCAGAGTTATCCTGGAACACACGCACACAGACACACACACCCGCCCCCCCCGAGAGGTGTTAGGGGTATCTTACCCCCAGAGTATTTTTTTTCCAGAGAGTAAATCATCTGTGTAGCAAGTGTGGTTAGCCTCCTACACAACCGTCCCTTTAACAACCGTTCAAATTTACAGCACTAAAAAGAGTGACATGACTGGTCCTCGCACTTACGACTGTCACAGCATCGACATGGTCATGTGATCAAAATTTGGCTCCCTTGGAAACTGGCAGATACATATGAAGATTGCAATGTCCTGAAATCACAAAATTGCAATTTGCAAGCTTCCCAGCTGGCTTCTAACAAATACAATCCAATCAGGGAAGCCAGATTCACTTAACGTCCGTAGGATTCACTTAACAACCGCAGCAATTCACGTGATCAAATTCAGATGCTTGGCAACTGACTCATAGATATGACGGTCGCAGTGTCCCGGGGTGTGCGTCATGCAGTCCCCTTTTGTGACCTTTCGCCAAGTCGGGAGTGGGGGTGGGGGTAAGCAAGATTCACTTAATAACCATGTTACTAACTTAATGGCAGCGATCCATTTGAGGACGGCAGCAAGAAAGGTGGCGAAATGGGACTCAACGCAAGACTTAACCGCTGTCTCGTTTAGCAACGGAAATTCTGGGCTCCGTTGTGGTTGTAAGGTTGTAAAACGTTGTGGTTGTAAAACTACCAGTCCTGGACTACCTCCTAACAATTGTTGTTCAAAAGGATTGCAAAGTCAGGTGTGACTCGCCTAACGACTGTCTCCCTTAGTAACAGACATTGTGGTGGTAAGTCAAGGACTAATTATAAGAGCCGAGGTGGCGCAGTGGTTAAATGCAGCACTGCAGGCTACTTCAGCTGACTGCAGTTCTGCAGTTCGGCTGTTCAAATCTCACCGGCTCAGGGTTGACTCAGCCTTCCATCCTTCCGAGGTGGGTGAAATGAGGACCCGGATTGTTGTTGGGGGCAATATGCTGACTCTGTAAACCGCTTAGAGAGGGCTGAAAGCCCTATGAAGCGGTATATAAGTCTAACTGCTATTGCTATTGCTACATTAGCACCTGAGGATGCCACGTAGGCACCACCAATCTGCAAAGTGTTTATTTTTTTTAAAAAAAAAGAGATTTCAGGTTCGTAAGATGAAACCAACTTGACAAACAATAAATAAATAAAGACGCTTATAAAACGATAATGGAATACAAAATTTATGTCCGAAGTTGTAGTCTTCAGCAGTGACCACAGAGTTTTTGTAGCAAAACATTTGGTATCAAACATTTAACAATTCTGTTGCATGACAACCACCCACGGGCATGCAAGGATAAGTATTTCATTTAAATAGGCCTGTTATTTATATATTTATATGCTGTATAAGGATATATCTTATGTATAGGGTCAATTTATACAGAGTTTTCGGGTAGGGAAACCAAAGGGTGTCATACAAAATGAAAGCATCCACCACCACAGATCACGGGGGGGAGTAAAAACCAGCCAGAGAAGAGGGGGATTTAGACAACGTGCAAACGAGGGATGAGAAGAAGGAGGAGAAGGAGGAGGAGGAGGAGGAGGAGGAGGTGGTGGTGGTATTGCCCTGCCGGATCGAGATGGATCTCTTCCCGCTTCCAAACGGGGGAAAAAACGGAGCTTCCTTTGTTCCTGTGCAGTTTTAAAATGTCAATTCCACGTGGGTAAAAATTTAGAAGGAGAAAAACAGAATTTGCCTTCTGCTCTCAAGTGTTGAAATAGGATTCAGAGATTGTGTTTCTTCAAACTTTGCCAGCTTACAGATGGCTGGGCTTCAACTCCCAGAATTCCCCAGCCAATATGCTTTAACATGGGTGGACTTCCACTCCCAGAATTCCCCAGCCAATATACCTTAAAATGGGTGGATTTCCACTCCCAGAATTTCCCAGCCAATATGCTTTAACATGGGTGGACTTCAATTCCCAGAATTCCCCAGCCTGCATGCTTTAATCTAGATAGACTTCCACTCCCAGATTCCCCAGCCAATATGCTTTAACATAGGTGGACTTCAATTCCCAGAATTCCCCAGCCTGCATGCTTTAAGACGGATGGACTTCCACTCCCAGAATTCCCCAGCCAATATGCTTTAACATGGGTGGACTTCAATTCCCAGAATTCCCCAGTCATAATTCTGAATTCCTAGAATTCTAGAACCGAGGAGGAATTTCCTGACAGTGAGAACAATGAATCAGTGGAACGACTTGCCTCCAGAAGTTGTGAATGCCCCAACACTGGAAGTCTTTAAGAAGATGTTGGATAGCCATTTGTCTGAAACGGTATAGGGTTTCCTGCCTAGGCAGGGGGTTGGACTAGAAGACCTCCAAGGTCCCTTCCAACTCTGTTATTCTATTCTATTCTATTCTAACTCCCCAAGTTCCCTAGGTAGTATGCTTTAAATGCATGGAGTTCGTCTCCCAGAATTCCCCAACCAGCCACGCTGGCTTAGGAATTGTGGGAATTGAAGTCCATACAGCTTTTAGCTGTTAAGGTGGAACAAAAGGGATTTCCTTTGGAGTGGATCAACCAAATGAAGATGCTAATCCTTAAAGCAGTGTTTCTCAACCTTGGTGACTTTAAGTCCTGTGGACTTCAACTCCCAGAATCCCCCAGCCAGCATAGCTGGCTGGGGGATTCTGGGAGTTGAAGTCCACAGGACTTAAAGTCACCAAGGTTGAGAAACACTGCCTTAAAGAGATGTGCTTTAATGATGCTGTTGGAGTTGCCATCTTTGACCCATGACTAGATACTCCTAACTAGATCTAATACAGGCAGTAACTTAACAACAGTTTGTTTGGTGACCGTTCTAAGTTACAACGCTGAAAAAAAAGTGACTTTTGACCAATTTTTCACACTTACGACCATTATAACCTCCCTGCGGTCATATGACCAAAATTCAGATGTTTGGCAACCGACTCATATTTACGACGGTCGCAGTGTCCCGGGGTCCTGCGATTCCCCTTTTGCAACCTTCTCACAAGCAAAGTCCGCGCGGGGAGCTGGATTCACTTAACAACCGAGTTACTGACTTACCAGTGATTCCCTTAACAAGGAAGGTTGCAAAAATGGGCCAAATCTCACTTAACGGTCTCGTTTAGCAACCAGGATGTTGGGCTCCGTTGGGGGGGTCGTAAACCGAGAACTGCCGCATTTGGAACGGATGAGAAGTTTTGAGCAGCTCTTTTTAGAATTTCGCACCGTTTTTGTCGATTGGAGGTAAAGCCGGGGAAACAGAAAAAAGAAACGCTATTGGGAGTGTACAATGAGTAATTAGTTACACAGCCCTTTGTGGTTTTTGTACAGATTGTCAGGAAGGGCATCTACAGCACTAGGGACGCCAGAAGTACAGCAAACTTTCATTTGCACACACACACACACTAACACTCATACACGCAAGCACACGAACCAAGAACTAAAATCGCCGTAAACATTAAACGCAGGAAAAGACCCTGCCCCAAATTATCCAACCACTCAAAACCGGAATCTAGAGTGTTTTCTGTTACAGTAGGAGCATCCAACATCGGCAACTTTAAAACCTGTGGACTTCATTGTGGCCCGCCAGTGGCCAGTGGATCTGGCAGCGGATTCGGGCAGTGAGGAGGGTTGGGGAGGAACCTGGGCCAGTCCTGGAGTCTGGGGGAGGCTCGGATGAGGGCTCTGTGTCGGAGGCAGAGAGGGGGCCAGGGCCGTTCCGACAGCTATCAGCTGCCTTCAGAGTCGGACATCAGTGAGGCAGAAGAACAGCTGGAGCCTGTTCCCAGAGTCCACATGCGCAGAGCTGCCAGACGAAAGGAACAGCTAAAGAACAGGGGTCGACTTGGGAGTAAGGCCACAGGAGGACGGTGAATGGCCCAGGGGTGGGTTTCAAAATTTTTAGAACTTATTCTGTAGGTGTGGCCTGTTTTGTGGGGGGGGTGGCTCGGTGGTCATGTGACTGGGTGGGTGTGGCTTGGTGGGCGTGTGACCGGGTGGGCGTGGCCAACTTGGGAAATGTGGTGAAACACACTTAACAATGTTCTTGCTTAGCAACCAAAATTTTGGGTTCAATTGTGGTCATAAGTTCTCTTTCTTTTTCTTTCTCTTTCTCTCTCTCTCACTCACTCTTTCTTTCCTTCCTTCCTTTTGTCTCTCTCCACCTCCTTCTTTCTTTCTTTTCTCTCTCCCACTTCCTTTTTCTTTCTTTTTTCTTTCTCTTTCTTTGTCTCTCTCTTTTTTTCTCACTCTCCCTTCCTTCCTTCCTTCCTTCCTCCCTCCCTCCCTCCCTTCCTTGTGTGTATCTCTTCCTTTCCTGTATGTATCTCTCCCCCTTCCTTCCTTCCTTCCTTCCTTCCTTCCTTCCTTCCTTCCGTGTATCTCTTCCTTTCCTGTATGTATCTCTCCCCCTTCCTTCCTTCCTTCCTTCCTTCCTTCCTTCCTTCCTTCCGTGTAGCTCTTCCTTTCCTGTATGTATCTCTCCCCCTTCCTTCCTTCCTTCCTTCCTTCCTTCCTTCCTTCCTTCCTTCCTTCCTTCCTTCCTTCCGTGTATCTCTTCCTTTCCTGTATGTATCTCTCCCCCTTCCTTCCTTCCTTCCTTCCTTCCTTCCTTCCTTCCTTCCTTCCTTCCTTCCTTCCTTCCGTGTATCTCTTCCTTTCCTGTATGTATCTCTCCCCCTTCCTTCCTTCCTTCCTTCCTTCCTTCCTTCCTTCCGTGTATCTCTTCCTTTCCTGTATGTATCTCTCCCCCTTCCTTCCTTCCTTCCTTCCTTCCTTCCTTCCTTCCTTCCTTCCGTGTATCTCTTCCTTTCCTGTATGTATCTCTCCCCCTTCCTTCCTTCCTTCCTTCCTTCCTTCCTTCCGTGTATCTCTTCCTTTCCTGTATGTATCTCTCCCCCTTCCTTCCTTCCTTCCTTCCTTCCTTCCTTCCTTCCTTCCTTCCGTGTATCTCTTCCTTTCCTGTATGTATCTCTCCCCCTTCCTTCCTTCCTTCCTTCCTTCCTTCCTTCCTTCCTTCCTTCCTTCCTTCCGTGTATCTCTTCCTTTCCTGTATGTATCTCTCCCCCTTCCTTCCTTCCTTCCTTCCTTCCTTCCTTCCTTCCTTCCTTCCGTGTATCTCTTCCTTTCCTGTATGTATCTCTCCCCCTTCCTTCCTTCCTTCCTTCCTTCCTTCCTTCCTTCCTTCCGTGTATCTCTTCCTTTCCTGTATGTATCTCTCCCCCTTCCTTCCTTCCTTCCTTCCTTCCTTCCTTCCTTCCTTGTGTGTATCTCTTCCTTTCCTGTATGTATCTCTCCCCCTTCCTTCCTTCCTTCCTTCCTTCCTTCCTTCCTTCCTTGTGTGTATCTCTTCCTTTCCTGTGTGTATCTCTCCCCCTTCCTTCCTTCCATCCTTCCTTCCTTCCTTTTGGAACAGGTTCCAAAAGGTACACTAAATTTCACCAACCGGTTCTGGCGTACCGGTGTGAACCAGGAGAAACCCACCCCTGGAATGGTCCCTCCCAGAGGACATAAAAGAGGAGCAAAAGGGGAGTGGAGTTTGCAGGAGACTGTTAGTTCACTTAATTGTTTCCTGACTCTCTGAGGCTCCTGGCCAAGTTCTGCAGATCTCAGCCTGGCAGCTCTCCAAGCCAGAGAAGGTCTGTGACCGTAAATCCTCCCTTGAAAGACTTTAGCTGGATGTGAAGGAGCAGAATTCACAGTCAATTAATAAAAGGGGTTTTTGTCCAGACCAGGAGTCGGCTTCATGCTCTTGGGAAGCCTCGGTCAGAACAGACTTCAAGAATTCCCGTCTGGCTGGGGAATTCTGGGAGTTGAAGTCCACAGGTCTTAAAAGTTGCAAAGTTTGTACATCGCCATTTCAGAGAGTCAGTAAACCTGTCGAAACGTATTTAGAGGCTGACTTTTCAAGCCTGAAATTCGGAATAGCCATATAAATCACCACTGTACTACATGCAGCGTTACTTTTCCCCAAACGCACGTACACACTCTCTCACACACACATACGCACAAACACACACAGGGTTCAAGGCATCCCAGAAAGAAAAAACAAAATCTTGCCAAACGACCAAGAAACGAAACCGCTTGGGATTGGAGTCACCGGAAAATGAGCCGTGCCCCCCCGCCCTTGCCCAGCCCATTTCTCCCCTCCGCCCTGGGAGGCCCTGGATGAATTGTGTGCGGTCAAGAAACCCATAATCCACAGCCAGCTGTCTCTCTCTCTTGGCGTTTGGTGGGGGAGGTCCCGGGTTCGAGGTCTGGGCAGTCAGTCACTAAGCAGAGCTCCCGGTAATTCGTTGGTAAGCGTGTGCCACCGTTCGATTTTCTTATCCTTGTTTTTTAAGCAGTCGAACCAATGCTTCAGGCGTTCGCCTTTGGCGTTGATACCCAGAACCACGCCACCTGGAGGCAGAAAAAGGGACGGAAGAGAAGGAAACAAGTAACCAGGATAATCAAGGAAAGCCAGTTTGGTCTAGTGGTTAAGGCGCTAGGCTATAAACCAGGCGATGGTGAGTTCTAGTCCTGCCTTAGGCATGAAAGCCGTCTGTCTGTCTGCCTGTGTGTGTGTGTGTATGTTAGCCTAACCCACCTCACAGGGTTGTTGTGGAAAAATAGGAGGAGGAAGGTGTATTGGATGTGTTTGATTGCCTTCGAGTTATTTGTAAAAAATAATAAAGTTAGGATATGCACAAGTAAATAAATGAATAAAACTAGAGTTGCACAATCTCATAGGGTGACGCATTTCTTAGTGGATGCTGGCAGAGGAATTCTGGGAGTGGACGTCCACCTACTTTAAAGCATGATGGATAGGGAATTCTAGCATTCTGACTGGGGGATTCTGGGAGAGGAAGCCCACCCCTCTTAAAGCATTCTGGCTGGGGAATTCTGGGAGTAGAAGTCCACCCCTCTTAAAGCATTCTGGCTGGGGAATTCTGGGAGTGGAAGCCCACCCCTCTTAAAGCATTCTGGCTAGGGAATTCGGGGAATGGAAGCCCACCCATCTTAAAGCATTCTGGCTGGGGAATTCTGGGAGTGGAAGCCCACCCCTCTTAAAGCATTCTGGCTAGAGAATTCGGGGAATGGAAGCCCACCCATCTTAAAGCATTCTGGCTGGGGAATTCTGGGAGTAGAAGTCCACCCCTCTTAAAGCACCCTGGCTGGGGAATTCTGGGAGTAGAAGTCCACCCATCTTAAAGCATTCTGGCTGGGGAATTCTGGGAGTGGAAGCCCACCCTTCTTAAAGCATTCTGGCTAGGGAATTCTGGGAGTGGAAGTCCACCCCTCTTAAAGCACCCTGGCTGGGGAATTCTGGGAGTGGAAGTCCACCCCTCTTAAAGCATTCTGGCTGGGGAATTCTAGGAGTGGAAATCCACCCCTCTTAAAGCACCCTGGCTAGGGAATTCTGGGAGTGGAAGTCCACCCCTCTTAAAGCACCCTGGCTGGGGAATTCTAGGAGTGGAAATCCACCCCTCTTAAAGCATTCTGACTAGGGAATTCTGGGGGTGGAAGCCCACCCCCCTTAAAGCACCCTGGCTGGGGAATTCTAGGAGTGGAAGCCCACCCCTCTTAAAGCATTCTGGCTGGGGAATTGTGGGAGTGGAAATCCACCAACCTTAAAATTTCAAAGTTAGAAAAACTCTGGCCTAACTGAATCGTAACTGCTATTAGGTGGATTTAGGAAGGGGATGGAAACATAGCTGAGAGTGGGTGATGACATATAGAATCAGAGCCAATGGGAACTTGTGTGGCCCACTGCCAAACAGCACTGTGGGAGCCCAGAGTTCCAATCCTGAGCCACCCCCCATCCAATACTCAGATTTACCAATAAAATCGTTGGATTTGCCAATGTCGTAGTCCCAGACTGTAACCTCCAAGGTCTTCTTGGTCAAATCGCCATGCTTTATCTCGTACAAAAATTCCTACAAAAATGGAATTTAGAAAGGAGGGAAATTATTCAGTCCATAATTAAACAGTAAACTTACACCAGAAATGAACAAGTCTCCTAAGCTTTTTAAACAAGGATGTGAGCTTTGGTCATCCACAATTAGAATATAGAGAAGAACGGAGTTGGCAGGGACCTTGGAGGTCTTCTAGTCCAACCCCCTTGCTCAGGCAGGGGACCCTATACCACTCCAGACTAATGACTGTCCAATCTCTTCTTAAAAACCTCCAGTGTTGGAGCACCCACAACCTCTGGTGGCCAGTTGTCCCACTGACTAATTCTTCGAACTATCAGGAAATCATTGTGTCTTCCCTTCCCTTTATGGTAATACAAAAAGTCCATGATGGTGAACCTATACAGAGCCCTCTATGTGGGCAGGAACGTATCACCAGCGGGTCTTTGCGGGTGCCGGAGTGACAGAAAACAGCCCGAAAAACAGCAAAAAAAAATTCATTTTTCGGGCCGTTTTCAGGCTGTTTTCAGGCCATTTTGGGGGTCATTTTCAAGCCATTTTTCAGGCCGTTTTCTGGCCCATTTTTCAGGCTGTTTTCTGGGCCTTTTCAGGCCTTTTTCGGGCCGTTTTCATAGCCTTTTCAGGCCGTTTTTCAGGCTGTTTTCAGAGCCTTTTCAGGCCGTTTTTCAGGCCTTTTTCAGACCATTTTCAGGCTGTTTTCAGAACCTTTTTCAGGCCGTTTTTCAGGCTGTTTTCAGAATCTTTTTCAGGCTGTTTTCAGAACCTTTTTCAGCCTGTTTTCAAGCCTTTTTCAGGCCGTTTTTCAGACTGTTTTCAGAACTTTTTTCCGCCTGTTTTCAGAGCCTTTTTCAGGCCGTTTTCAGGCCTTTTTCAGACCGTTTTCAGAACCTTTTTCAGGCCATTTTTCAGGCTGTTTTCAGAACCTTTTTCAGGCTGTTTTCAGGCCTTTTTCAGGCTGTTTTCAGAGCCTTTTTAAGGCCGTTTTTCAGGCCTTTTTCAGGCTGTTTTCAGAGCCTTTTTAAGGCCGTTTTTCAGGCCTTTTTCAGGCTGTTTTTCAGGCTGTTTTCAGAACCTTTTTCAGCCTGTTTTCAAAGCCTTTTTCAGGCCGTTTTCAGGCCTTTTTCAGACCGTTTTCAGAACCTTTTTCAGGCTGTTTTTCAGGCTGTTTTCGGGCCTTTTTCAGGCTGTTTTCAGAGCCCTTTTAAGGCTGTTTTTCAGGCCTTTTTCAGGCTGTTTTCAGAGCCTTTTTCAGGCTGTTTTTCAGGCCTTTTTCAGACCGTTTTCAGAACCTTTTTCAGGCCGTTTTTCAGGTTGTTTTATGGCTCATTTTTCTGGCCATTTTCAGGCCTTTTTCAGACCGTTTTCAGAGCCATTTTCAGGCCGTTTTCCAGGCTGCTTTCTGGGCCATTTTCAGAGCCGTTTTTCAGGCCGTTTTGTTGGAAGAAATGTCCTTCTGGGTTCAGTTCCAAGTGGGGAAAATGACACTGGAGACATGGGGGCTGCTTGGAAAGATGGTTTAATGGTGGACAGGATCACATGGCTTGAGCTCCTGCACAGAAAAGGGGGATCATGTGCTTCCAGATGTTGGGTGAAGAAGAAAAGAGAGGGAAAAAGTTACTTGCTGGGATTTTTACACTCTCTGTTTGGCCCCACCTCTCTGTTTCCTGTTCCTGTGTAAGAAATGCATTTTGATTGGTTGTCAGACTCCCATGGGGCCATGCAGGGGAAACTCTTTAGGTTGTGCTTTGAATCCAAGTTTGGTTGAGTTCCTAGGTGCCCTGTGGTGAGTTGGGTAAAGGGCCAATACTATCATGCCTTAATCCCATCCCCCTGGATCTAAAGGGGGGACCTCTTTGTTATGTAGAACAGAGTGGCTCAGGCATTTTAATGGCCCGTTAAGGAAAGTGAGGGCTATTAAGAGTGAGCTTGTTTCCTGCCTAAAAACATGTTTCTCCGTTTCTGATCCAGCAAAATATAATATTCTGCCTTTTCAATATTTTCCAGGATATTTCATTTTTCTAGGAGGGGGTGAGTGCTAACACACACATATATTTAGATGATAGATAGATAGATAGATAGATAGATAGATAGATAGATAGATAGATAGATAGATAGACAGACAGACAGACAGACAGACAGACAGACAGACAGACAGACAGACACTGTAGATAGATAGATGGATGGATAAATGGATGGATGGATGATAGGTGGATGGATGGATGGATGGATTGATTAGAGGATTGTTTTCCAATCGTGACAACTTTAAGATGGGTGGACTTCAACTCCCTGAATTCCCCAGCCGCTGCATTGCAGGTTATCAAGTGATGTGTGTCTTAAAAATCCTTAGTAATGAAACTTAAATTGGCATCTAGTAGTGTGTGTGTGTGTGTGTGTGTGTGTGTGTGTGTGTGTGTCTCCCAGGAGTGGGTTCCTGCCAGTTCTAAGCTCTTCTATAGAAGAGGTTCAACAAATCTACTGTGCCATTTAGAACCGGTTCCAGCTCCCTCCCCCCGCCATCCGCACATCATCAAGATGAAGAGCGAGAGGAGGAATTCTGGGAGTTGAAGTCCACAAGTCTTAAAGCTGTCAAGTTTGAACACCCCTGGGGGTTTTTTTCCCTAAAGGGTTAGTGGTGCAAGTGTCTTGTAACTTGACAGCTTTAAGACTTGCGTGCTTCAAATGCCAGAGTTCCTGAGCCAACATTTTGGTTCCTAAGCAAGAGCATTGTTAAGTGAGTTTCACCACATTTTACAAGTTGGCCACGCCCACCCAGTCACATGGCCGGCAAGCCACTCCCACAAAGCAGGCCACACCTACAGAAGAGGTTCTAAAAAAAAATGAAATCCCCCACTGGACACCTCCCCTCACAAACTGACATTGCTGATGCCTTCACCCTTCTTGTGTCTCCAACACAGAGGTGTGTTGCTACCAGTTCGTCCAGGATTGGACGAACTGGTAGCGGCAGCGGCGGGAGGCTCCACCCACCCGCCCAGACACTTTTGCCCAGGCGCAGAACTGTCGCGCGATTGAGCGAGTGCACACGACTCGAGCAAAGTGGTAGTAACATAAATTGCAACCCACCACTGCTCCAACATACGTCAACAATTTTGAAAAAAAATCCTTAGTAGTGAAACTTAAAATGGCATCTTGTACTGTGCGTATGTGCTTGTGTGTGTGTCCTATTTCCTTGCCTGCTTGGACATTGCTGGTGCCTTCACACTTAACTGTGTCTCCAACATACGTCGACAAATTAAAAACACAACAAAACAGGGATCTGCGAAAGCTAATCTGTTGCGATTGAGATTTGTTTAAACTCTGCCCAACTTGTCTGCGTTTTTATCATGTTTCCCAATTTGCCAACGTGACGCCGTGCCAGGCTGCCTCATAGACAGATACCCTTCGCACGGTTTTTTTTTTTATATAGGACATATTAATCATCTCTTTCGCGGGTGTCTTGTCTTTTCGCAGCTCCTTTCCCCTCCTGAACACGAGCCGTTTCAATTAGCAAGCGACTGCTGCAAAATTTGGAGGTTCTGCATTTTGGAAAATTAAGCTTTGCTTCACGTGTGACTGGCTTGAAAGTGTGAAATGAAATGTGAACGAAACCAATTCCACCCCCATCCTGATTTTGAGACTCTGGAAGGTGCAACTTTGAGCAAGGAGACAATTCCAGGCAGAAGTCAGTTCTGTTCCTTTGCAAAATTGATATTTAGAAGGACTGGATCCAGATTTTAATATTTGTGCCTGAGCTTCAATTAGGAACTGTTCCTGACGTTAAAATGATTTTGGGTTAAAAAGGGAAGAGACCCAGGAGAATATCTTCAACTCAGGGTTGAATGGTTGTGAAGGAGTATATGAATCAATATTGGCTGTTTTGCTTTTATTATGAATTGCTTATGTTACTATATAATTGCTACTGATTAAACCAGTATTTGCAGCCCTTGAAGAGCATTCGGAGACTTCAGCTTGTCCAGAATGCAGCCGCGCGAGCGATCGTGGGTGCACCTCGGTTCACCCACGTAACACCTATCCTCCGCGAGCTGCACTGGCTGCCTATTGGTCTCCGGATACGCTTCAAGGCGCTAGTCGTCACTTATAAAGCCCTTCATGGTACTAGACCTGGGTACTTGAGAGACCGCCTGCTGCCAATCACCTCCACTAGACCGATTAGATCCCACAGATTAGGCCTCCTCCGAGTTCCATCTGCCGGCCAATGCCGACTGGCGACTACCCGGAGGAGGGCCTTCTCTGTGGCTGCACCGACCCTCTGGAACGAACTCCCCGTGGAGATTCGAACCCTCACCACCCTCCAGGCCTTCCACAAAGCCCTTAAAACTTGGCTGTTCCGACAGGCCTGGGGCTAAAGAGCTGTTGCCCCCGTCTCGAATGGTATGACCGTTGTGTGTTTTTAAATTATGTATTGTTATGTTTCGTCTTTTTATTTTCTGTCTGTACCCCCCCTTCCCTGATTTGAATTGTGAGCCGCCCTGAGTCCCCTTCGGGGGAAAAGGGCAGCATATAAATATAATAAAATCAAAAATCAAATCAATCAAAAAAATCAATGCTGTTTGCTTCTGATATGATATACTGCCAGAAATCATTTATGAAGAATTAAGCTTTGTTATGGGCTTCTGCTTATATTATTGTACGCTGTCAGAAATGAGTTGTTTTCTAGCCTAGCAAATGGTAACCTTAATACTGGATGGCCTTAACTGCAAATGTTATCTCACTGCTGCGTCTCGGCTTCTTGGCTTCAAGGCTAGACACGGACAATGCCGGCTGGTGACCACTCGGGGGAAAGCCTTTTCTGTTGCTGTTCCGGCTCTGTGGAACGTGTTACCAACAGAGATCCGGACCCTCCCCACCCTTGCAGCCTTCCAAAAAGCCACCAAAACCTGGCTGTTCTGGCAGGCCTGGGGTTGCTGACTCAAACCAGGTCAACCCCCAATTCACTGTCCTGGAAACAGTGAAGGACCGGCCCGCGGTGCCTCTGCCAGCGAAAACAGAGCTCGACTCCATTTTCCCTGGCAGAGGGTTGCAGGAGGCCGTGCAGCCGAAAACGGAGCTCGGAAGCCCGTTTTTGCTGGCGGAGCACTTGGGCCACCACAGCCTCCCCCCCCCCACCAGGTGGGTTCCTGCTGGCATTACTACCAGTTCAGCACGCACATTTTTTTTCATTCACTGGCGCATTTGCACCTAAAAAGGCCTGCACATCTGCATGTTTAAAACGGGAAAAAAAATACATTTTTTTCAATGAAGATTGTTCTGCGCATGAGCACCACCGAAAACCAAAGATGTTTAAAGACAAATCAGCGAAATGTTGCAAGTGTCAACAAGCGGTAGGTTCCTATTATCATATGTGGTGGGCATGTGCAGAAGCAAGGAGATATTGGACTAAGATTAGACTATGGTTAAGGAAAACGTTACGACAAGAAATAGAATTCAGAACCAGAGATATTTTTTACTAGGCATTATCCCAGGGAAATTCAAGAAAGAGGATACCTATCTGATTATACATGTAACTGCAGCAGCAAGAATCGTATTTGCCCAAAATTGGAAATGAAATAAGCTACGAACAGATGAAGAGATAGTAGAAAAGATATTAGATTGTGCAGAGATGAATAGGTTGACAGTGAAACTAAAGGATAACAAACTTAGCAGAGATGGCTAAAATATCAGCATATCTCAAGGATCATTCAGATGAGAAACATAAGCTGGAGTGGAGAAGGTGGATTGATTATATTCAAAATAAATATGGGACTGATGAAAGAAATGTCCTTGTGGGTTCAGCTCCAAGTGGGGAAAAAGACACTGGAGACATGGAGGCTGCTTGGAAAGAGGGTTTATTGGTGGACAGGGCCACATGGCTTGAGCCCTGAACAGAAAAGGGGATCACATGCTTCAATGTTGGTGGAGAAGAAGAGAAGGGCTGAGGGAGGGGCTTGCTAGGCTTTTTATAACCTGTTCAGTCCCACCTCTCTGTTTCCTGTTCCTGTGTAAGAAATGTATTCTGATTGGTTGTCAGACTCCCATGGGGCCATGCAGGGGCAACTCTGTAGGCTGTGTTTTGAATCCAGGTTTGGTTGAATTCTCAGATGCCATGTGGTCAGTTGGGGCCAATATTATCATGCTTTCCTGTAGCTGAAGTGGAGAAGTCTTTGTTATGTAAAGTGGACTGGCTTGGCCTTCTTAATGGCCCATTAACAGTGGGGATGGGCCGGAAGCTACAGGCAACTATTCTGTCTTTTAAAACATGTTTCTTTCTTTTCACATCCAGAGAAATATTCTGCCTTTTCAATATTTCCTAGGATATTTCATTTTTCTGGGAGAGGGCTGGATGATAACTTCCCACAGGACTAAGAAACTCCAGATAACTTATGACTGAATGAGCAAGAAATGATACAACTTGTTTAAAGTCAGCTTTACAAAAAGGGAGTTAAAGCACAAGTGAGGGATAATGCTAAAGTCTGTTAGTTTATTTTAGAATATGGTTGTTAAATGTTTATATCCTGTATTTGCTCTGGGAGGTTGGGGAGGGGGAGGTTGCGGGGGGGGGAGGTGGGTTTGGGTGGGGGAGGGGAGGTAAATACTTGTAAAACCTTTTTAAAACTTTTAATTAAAAAAATGAAACTAAAGGATAAAGAGGAATCGGAGTACTTCAAGACATGGGGAAGATTTTACGATTGGCTAGAGAAAGGAAGCTAGAAAAGAAAGAAGGGAGAAGATACAGAACCCAGGTGATGCACTGTTAAATGGAAAAGGGGGTGAAGAAGGGGAAAACAGAAAAGAAAATTAAATATATAAGTATATATATACAACAGCGAGATACAAAGTGTGTGGGGAAATATAGTTAGCATAGATTAGCAAAGGTAAGGAAATAAGAAATGATACTAAATTATGTCTGGGTTGGCGGAAATACCATCCCAAGGAAACATAAACTGAGATTTAAAATAGACACACCAACAATAGAAAAAGAAAGGGAGAGAGGAGGAGAGAATGAAAGGAAGACGGGGGAAGGAAGAAAGAGGTAAGGAGAGGAGGATGGAAAGGAGAGAAAGAGGAGGAGAGAGGGTAGGAAGGGGAAAAGGAAGAGTAGGAGTAAGGGAGAGGTAAGGGAAGATGGAAGGGGAAGGAGAGGAGGAACGAAGAAAGTAGAGAAGGGAGGGAGAGTGAAAAGAAAGGGAAAGGAGAGGAGGATAGAAGGGGGAGAAAGAGAAGGAGAGAGGGTAGGAAGGGGAAGAGGAAGAGTAGGAGTAAGAGAGAGGTAAGGGAAGAAGGAAGGGGAAGGAGAGGAGGAACGAAGAAAGTAGAGAAGGGAGGGAGAGTGAAAAGAAAGGGAAAGGAGAGGAGGATAGAAGGGAGAGAAAGAGAAGGAGAGAGGGTAGGAAGATGAAGAGGGAGAGTAGGAGTAGGAGAAAGGTACGAGAAGAAGGAAGGGGAAGGAGAGGAGCAAGGAAGGAAGGAAGGAAGGAAGAAAGTAGAGAAGGGAGGGAGAGAAAAGGGAAAGGGAAAGGAGAGGAGGATGGAAGGGAGAGAAAGAGAAGGAGAGAGGGTAGGAAGGTGAAGAGGGAGAGTAGGAGTAGGAGAAAGGTAAGGGAAGAAGGAAGAGGAAGGAGAGGAGAAAGGAGGAAAGTAGAGAAGGGAGGGAGGGAGAAAAGAAAGGGAAAATAAGGTGGTGTTACAATAGGTGGAAGGGATGGTAAACAAAGCAACCCAAACTGTATATTATAACCTATTAAATAAAATAATAAATGTATAAGAATGATAAATGTAAAGAAGAATTATGTGAATGTATACTTAAAATGGTATGTAAGAGAATAAAGAAATAAAAGTTTTCTGGAAAAAAAAAAGAAAATCAAGGATAGAATCGGTTCGATGTCCGGCCGAGTTACTAACAACTCGGCTGAACTAGAGCCGAGGTGGCGCAGTGGTTAAACGCAGCACTGCAGGCTACTTCAGCTGACTGCAGTTCTGCAGTTCGGCTGTTCAAATCTCACCGGCTCAGGGTTGACTCAGCCTTCCATCCTTCCGAGGTGGGTAAAATGAGGACCCAGATTGTGGGGGCGATATGCTGACTCTGTAAACCGCTTAGAGAGGGCTGAAAGCCCTATGAAGCGGTATATAAGTCTAACTGCTATTGCTATTGCTATTGCTAACTGGTCCGAACCAGTAGAAACCCACTTCTGGCACCCCAGACATGAGTGATGTCAAAGGCTAAGCTGAACCTGGCCATGCCCACCCCGGCCCGCAAGTTCAAACCCAGCTCTGATGCAGCCCTCAATGAAATCAAGTTTGAAACCCCAGAGGGTAGAACCACAGCCGAAATAACTAGTGGAACAGCTTGCCTCCAGAAGCTGTGAATGCTCCATCAGTGGAGGTTTTAACGAAGAGATTAGAGAGCCCTTTGTCTCCTGCTTCAGCAGAGGGTTGGACTAGAAGACCTCCAAGGTCCCTTACGATTTTGTAATTCTGTTCTTTTGAATGTTAGTTAGAAAAGTCTTTCTCAATCTTTACCACTTGAAGATGAGTGTGTCAGGCCCGCAGCCATCTTTCCTTGTGGGTCTTTGGTCTGCCACACTTTCTAATATTCTACTATGCCTTTTTCTATTGTGGGAAAATGGGAGGTGGGGATTGTAAGGAGTTAGATGATATGCAGCCATAACAACATTCTTTCTAGAAAGGCAAGGTCATCCTTTGTCTTTGCACCTCTGCACCTGACTGGAACTGGAGGGGTGGAAGCTGCCAGAATGGCAGTGGGAGATTGGACCATGGGATGGACTTGTGGGTGTGGGGGCAAAATCTTGAGCTTTCAACTGGGTGGGGGAAACCAGGACGCTTTCAGATTCCGGTTTTCCCAGATGTAACAACATGGCTCTCTTAATAAATTAGAACTTTCAGTAATACTTTGCCTCGGACTCTGATTTACTTTTGGATGCTATTTGGAATGCTGACAGAGTGGACTTCAACTCCCACCAGCCGGCTGGGGAATTATGGGACTTGGAGTCCACCCGTCTTAAAATGGCCAACAACAGATTTGCTGCTCTATTTCTGCTCATCGTTTCAGAGAAAGGCTTCCAGATATATTTAGAGATATTAAAAAATATATATATTTGCTGCTACATCCTGGTTACCATTTCAGAGGGAGGCTTAACAGTTAGATTCCATCCAGCCCAAATCTCACCCTTTGGAACAGGAAACATCCTGGCAGACATACCTCATTAAATTCAGGATTGAGCGTTTTCTTCTTCACGGCTGTCTTGTGCTTCGATTTCTTGTCCTCGTCCGGTTTCAAGTAGCTGCGAAGAAAAAAACATTGCAGTTCTGTTAGCTGGGCCAAAAGTCAGGATTTAGATAATAACAGAATAATGGAGTTGGAAGGGACCCTGGAGGTCTTCTAGTCCAACCCCTTGCTCAAACAGGAGACCTTACACCATTCCAGACAGCTGGCTGTCCAGTCTTTTCTCCAGCCATGGAGCACCCACAACTTCTAGTGGCGAGCTGCTCCACTGGTTCATTGTCCTCACTGTTTAGGAAGTTTCTCCTTAATTCCGGTTTGCTTCTCTCCTTGATTAGTTTCCATCCGCTGTTTCTTGTCCTGCCTTCTGGTACTTCGGAGAATAAGTGATAAGTTGAGAACTACCTGTATAATATCTGAGACTCCATTGGATTCTTAGAATCAAAGTCAGAAGCTGTCTCAAAGTTTCTTCCTCCTGTTTCAGGTTTGACTCACCTATTGGTGAGTTTGGACCAACTACCAGGAGACAGTGAGTTCTAGTTCCACCTTAGGCATGAAAGCCAACTCGGTCGCTCGCCACCTTCTCCAGGATAGTAACAATCACTAATGAAACAGCTGTCTGTATGCGGTATTGCGTATTAACACCAACTCTCCTTTAGCTACGTCTGGGTCCATAACCAGTGTTAGGTAAGCTCCCCGTTGGGAGAGCGAGTGCGTTCAGAGAAGCGTTGTGAGAGTTGTGTTGGAGAACACACAAACCAGCATACAGAGACACTGCAGCTTAAGTAGGCTTTTACTTTCGTGGAAATAGAGGTATCAGAGTCCATCAAACAGTCCAAGTCATACACGGATAAGACGGTCAGTCATCAATGTCTTTCAGTTAAGGGATAATCCAAATAACATAGTCCAGAATCCTATAATCAGTTCAGAACTCAGAGTTTGCTAGCAGTTGCAAAACTTACAATAGCTCACGCTGATCACTATACCGCACTTCTAACAGCCAGCTTCCAAACACTCAGATCAGATCAGCATCTAACAGTGATTCTGGCTCCCTCTTATGGCCGATTGAGGAAACAGCAACCAATCACATTTACAGCATGATTTAAAGAAACAGGTATAGCATTGTTACATGATTTATATATTGCCAACCCAACCGTTAGATTATATTCCTAACAGTGACTTTGGGCCAATCACCAGGAGACAGTGAGTTCTAGTTCCACTTTAGGCATGAGATAACTGGGTGACTGGACCAATCACCAGGAGACAGTGAGTTCTAGTTCCACCTTAAGACATTACAGCTAACTGGGTGACTTTGGGCCAATCGCCAAGAGACAGTGAGTTCTAGTTCTCCCTTAGGCATGAGAGCCAACTGGGTGACTGGGACAATCACCAGGAGACAGCGAGTTCTAGTTCCACCTTAGGCAACTTTGGGGCAATCACCAGGAGACAGTGAGTTATGGTTCCACGTTAGGCATGAGAACTAACTGGGTGACTTTGGGCCAATCACCAGGAGACAGTGAGTTATAGTTCTCCCTTAGGCATGAGAGCCAACTGGGTGACTGGGACAATCACCAGGAGACAGCGAGTTCTAGTTCCACCTTAGGCAACTTTGGGGCAATCACCAGGAGACAGTGAGTTATGGTTCCACGTTAGGCATGAGAACTAACTGGGTGACTTTGGGCCAATCACCAGGAGACAGTGAGTTATAGTCCCACCTTAGGTATGAGAGCTAACTGGATGAATGTTGGGTTTTTATTGCTAATTATTTTTATTCACATTTTCTTTTTGTGTTTTGTCCTGCACTCCCCTCCCCTATCATTGTAAGCCGCCCTGAGTCCCCTCAGGGAAAAGGGCGGCCTATAAATGCTAATAAAATGAAAATGAAAAGAAATGAAATGACATTGGACCAATCACCAGGAGACAGTGAGTTCTAGTTCCACCTTAGGCATGAGAGATAACTGGGTGACTTTGGGCCAATCACCAGGAGACAGTGAGTTCTAGTTCCACCTTAGGCATGAGAGATAACTGGGTGACTTTGGGCCAATCGCCAGGAGACAGTGAGTTCTAGTTCCACCTTAGGCATGAGAGATAACTGGGTGACTTTGGGCCAATCACCAGGAGACGGTGAGTTCTAGTCCCACCTTAGGCATGAGAGATAACTGGGTGACTTTGGGCCAATCACCAGGAGGCAGTGAGTTCTAGTCCCACCTTAGGCATGAGAGATAACTGGGTGACTTTGGGCCAATCACCAGGAGGCAGTGAGTTCTAGTCCCACCTTATGCATGAGAGATAACTGGGTGACTTTGGGCCAATCGCCAGGAGACAGTGAGTTCTAGTTCCACCTTAGGCATGAGAGATAACTGGGTGACTTTGGGCCAATCCCTGTCTCAACGCAATCCATCTCACAAGTTTATTGTTGTTGGGAAAATAGGAGAGATGAGAATTAAATATATTATCTGCCTTGAGTTGTTTACAAGGAATGAATGAATGTATAAATAAATAAAATAGTAAAGTAAAATAATATCAAGTAAAATAATATCAAGTAAAATCAAGTAAAATAAAATAATAAAATAAAATGTTGAAATAATATAATGAAATAAAATAATAAAAAATAAAATAATAGGAGAGATGAGGATTAAATATACTCTCTGCCTTGTTTACAATAAATAAATAAATAAAACAGTAAAGTAAAATAATATCAAGTAAAATTAAGTAAAGTAAAATAATAAAATAAATGTTGAAATAATTTAATGAAATAAAATAATAAAAATAAAACAAAATAATAGGAGAGATGAGGATTAAATATACTATTTGCCTTGAGTTGTTTACGATAAATAAATAAATAAAATAGTAAAGTAAAATAATATCGAGTAAAATCAAGTAAAATTGAGTAAAGTAAAATAATAAAATAAATGTCGAAATAAAATAAAATAAATAATAAAATAAAAATTAAACCAATAAAATAATAAAATAAAATATCTGGGACACTTTGATCCCTGCCCAAACTGAGGATTGGACTAAATGACCTTGAGGGGGCCCTCCCCACTCTAGGCTTGAAGAGACTCCCATGCCCTCCCTTTCAGGCAAAATAAAACTGCAGCCATTAATTGAGGCACCAGAGTAAAGCAATTATTTTCTCTGGGGCTTTTAATTAAACAGAAGGAGCGCACTGTTTTATGGTTACTTTGGCATTTAATCCTGTGGCTGTTTTATCATCTCGCGGCTTTATTACCATATTTTATTTATCTCTTTTCCTTCGTCGTCCCTGCGTGGATGTGCGTGTGGGACCTCTGCCTGTGCTACAAATTAAGATCTTGTGGATTGCCTTATAAATATACCCCTTGCGCTGCAAAGCTTGGAGATTAAAATGTTGCGTGCAATAAATCATGCTTGCCTGGCCCAAACAGCAGAGCTGAGAAATTGAGGAGAAAAATGAAAAGCTTGGATTTTTACCGAAGAGAGCAAGGTTGGGATCGCCAATCAAAGGTAAATCGCGTTTAAACCTTGGTTTGTTGAGCAAGCAGCAATGCCTTGGATTCACTCAATGGGCAAAAACATCCGAGACAAGATCTGTGCCAGGTTTCCAAACTATGCGCTAATTAATTTACGAGCTGACATTTGGGAACACCCCAAAGGTGGTTTTTTTTTTCAAGAGAAAACTGGACTTTCTGGTTTTTCTTTGAGGAAGGTTACAATTCAATAGCAGAGTTGGAAGGGACCTTGGAGGTCTTCTAGTCCAACCCCCTGCCTAGGCAGGAAACCCTATACTGTTTCAGACAAATGGCCATCCAGCATCTTCTTAAAGACTTCCAGTGTTGGGGCATTCACAACTTCTGGAGGCAACTTCTGTTCCACTGATTAATTGTTCTCACTGTCAGGAAGTTTCTCCTCAGTTCTAAGTTGCTTCTCTCCTTGATTAGTTTCCACCCATTAAGAGCCAAGGTGGCGCAGTGGTTAAATGCAGCACTGCAGGCTACTGCTAGATCAGCAGGTCAGCGGTTCAAATCTCACCGGCTCAGGGTTGACTCAGCCTTCCATCCTTCCGAGGTGGGTAAAATGAGGACCCAGATTGTTGGGGGCAATATGCTGACTCTCTGTAAACCGCTTAGAGAGGCCTGAAAGGCCTATGAAGCGGTATATAAGTCCACTGCTATTGCTATTGCTATTGCTATTGCTATTGCTATTGCTTCTCTTCATTAATACAATTACAATACAATACAATACAATACAATACAATACAATACAATACAATACAATACAATAGCAGAGTTGGAAGGGACCTTGGAGGCCTTCTAGTCCAACCCCCTGCCTAGGCAGGAAACCCTATACCGTTTCAGACAAATGGCTATCCAGCATCTTCTTAAAGACTTCCAGTGTTGGGGCATTCACAACTTCTGGAGGCAACTTCTGTTCCACTGATTAATTGTTCTAACTGTCAGGAAATTTCTCCTCAGTTCTCAGTTGCTTCTCTCCTTGATTAGTTTCCACCCATTGCTTCTTGTCCTGCCCTCAGGTGCCTTGGAGAATAGCTTGACTCCCTCTTCTTTGGGGCAACCCTTGAGATATTGGAACACTGCTATCATGTCTCCCCTAGTCCTTCTTTCCATTAAACTAGACCTACCCAGTTCCTGCAACCGTTCTTCATATGTTTTAGTCTCCAGTCCCCTAATCCTCTTTGTTGCTCTTCTCTGCACTCTTTCTAGAGTCTCCACATCTTTTCTACATCGTGGCGATCAAAACTGAATGCCGTATTCCAAGTGTGGCCTTATCAAGGCTTTAAAAAGTAGTATTAACCCTTCACGTGATCTTGATTCTCTCCCTCTGTTGATGCAGCCTAGAACTGTGTTGGCTTTTTTGGCAGCTGCTGCACACGGCTGGCTCCTATTTAAATGCTTGTCCACTAGGATTCCAAGATCCCTCTCATAGCTACTACTATTGAGCAAGGTACCACCTATACTGTACCTGTGCATTCTTCAGTTTTGATCAGATGGTGGGTAATGGAAGGATTTACACAGACAGCTGGTCATTTGCATCCTTTCAGAGAGTCATTAAGGCCACTTGGAGGAGATTTATCTGTGTCCTCAGGGTCAACTGAGCAATGGAAATGGGCGTGGAGACTTCTTGGAACTGCTGAAATGATTGAGTGGTAGATTGGAGATAGATGATGTTGATGTGGTATCCCCAATGTACAGATCTGCACATGGCTCACTGCATTGTACTGACCAGCTTGACTGCAAGGCGTATAAATCTTGCCAACTTCCAGAATTCCCCATCCAGCCTATGGGCTTCAAATGGGAGTTGGCTGACTGAGGAATTCTGGGAGTTGAAATCCACACAGTCAGGGTTCCGATGGATGCCCTAATTAAACCATGAGTCTCGAGCCAGGCTTCAAAAGAAATCCAGTTATTTATTATACCCAAGTGAAGCCAGCTCTGACCCCACATAGAGCCGAGGTGGCGCAGTGGTTAGGGTGCAGTACTGCAGGCCACTTCAGCTGACTGTTATCTGCAGTTCAGCGGTTCTAATCTCACCGGCTCAAGGTTGACTCAGCCTTCCATCCTTCCAAGGTGGGTAAAATGAGGACCCAGACTGTGGGGGGCAATATGCTGACTCTGTAAACCGCTTAGAGAGGGCTGAAAGCCCTATGAAGCGGTATATAAGTCTAACTGCTATTGCTATTGCTATAATTTACAACCCAATTATGACCCTGTTTTCCCCCTTCCTGAATGTGTCATAAATCACATTCTCCAACGGAGCATTTTGCGGGCTGTAGAGATCACGCCCCTCTGGCTGCTGTGGGTAACCTGGGAGACAGCCTTGAGTACGATATGCCTGGAATGTGCTTCTGTTTGTGGCTGCCGTGTTGCGTCGTCAGTTCCCCCTCCCTCTTGCCTATGGCTATTCGAGAGCAAGCCAGAGATGCTTTCCGAGTTGACACACACATCTTAAAGTTTGGAGACCCCCTTGCTCTAAACCATGCTCACTTACGTTTTCACGTAGGGATCAGAGTAACCGTTGGCGTCCATGGCAGCCAAGTGCGCGCAGCGGACAATGCCGACTAGCAGGCCCTGTTTCTGAGAACTGTACTTTAACGAAACAAGGATCCGGCCACGTTCCTCCAGCGACTTGTCTTCCATTTTGTCCATCTGTGAAACAGAGAAGGAAAGGAAACAGCTCAGCCCTAAATTCCTGTGTCAAGCCTGCAGCCATCTTTCCTTGTGGATCTTTGGCCTGCCACACTTTCTATTATACTACTACGCCTTTTCTATTGTGAGAAAATGGGAGGAGGGATTGTATGGAGTTAGATGCTATGTAGCCATAACAACATTCTTTCTAGAAAGCCAAGGTCATCCTTTGTCTTTCCACCGCTGCACCTGACCAGAACTGGATGGGTGGAACTCCCAGCATGGCAGTGGAAGACTGGACCGTGGAACGGGCTTGTGGGTGTGAGGGCAAGATCTTGAACTTTCAACTGTGTGAGGAAAACCAGGACGCTTTCAGATTCGGGTTTTCCCAGATGTGCCAAGATGGCTCTCTTCATAAATTAGAACTTTGAGCAATACTTTGCCTTGGACTCTGATTTAATTTGGAACCCTGAATATTCTGCTTCCAAGCCAGTGATGGGATTCAAATAATTTAACAACCGGTTCTCTGCCCTAATGACCATCTGGGTAGACGGGACTCGGTGATCATGTGAGTGAGTGGGCATGGTCAACTCAATGCCACTCACATCAATGGGCACTTTGCCTTAGCTGTGACAATTAAGGGTTAACCGGAGGGACAGTTTCTGTAAGCAGAACAACAAAGATTAGGCTAGAAACAACACCAGAATGTTTCCTTCCTACCTTCCTTACAGGATTAGCCCTGTGGAGTGGGGGGAAAAAAACAAAAGGAGATTTCTTCCAACAACCGGTTCTCCGAACTGCTTAGAAAGTTACCAACCGGTTCTCCCGAATAGGTGCGAACCGGCTGAATCCCACCACTGTTGCAAGCCCAATGTTCAAGGAAAAGATGATGCCCCAAAAGCAGAGCATGATAGAAAAAAGATGTGGAGACTTTAGAAAGAAGTGCAGAGAAAAGCATCAAAGACGATTAGGGGACTGGAGGTTAATACATATGAAGAACAGTTGCAGAAATTGGGTATATTTCTTGCTTAATGAAGAGAAGGACTTGGGATGACATGATAGCAGTCTTCCAATATTCAAGGGGCTGCCCCAAAGATGAGGGGACTGACCTATTTTGAAACGTTATAGGATTTCCGGCCCTAACCTGTGGGATGGACCACAGCAGGAGTCACCAACTTTTCGGACCTCAGGAACCACTAAATTCATAATTTTAAATCCCGCGGATCACTAATATGATCTGTCTAACGACCGGGTGGGTGGGCGTGGCAAGGTGGTCATGTGACTGAGTGGGCGTGAACAACTCGATGTCACTCACATCGAGGGGCACCTTGCCAGCCTCTACTCGCCACTCCCCTCCTGCCCGCCCGGGCTCCTTAGGGCCCCAACAGGAAGCAGTTGCTGGAGCTAAGCAGCCACCAGGAGGAAGAGTTGGCACAACAGCTCAGTTCAAATCGGATCTGACAGAGAAGGAGACTCAGCAGAAGCACCTCACTGAGGATTAGGAACATAGGCTGTCCAAGCAGAGGGAAGACCTGCGAGAGTGCAAGGCCAGGTGCTGGCGCCTGGAGGCTCAGCGGGCTGAGATGATCAGCTAGTTCCAGGCCATGATGCAGCCCCACTGGAACGAGACCCTCCGGCTCTTCGCCACCAGCGGCTCTTCCCTCCAGCCTTCGCCCAAAGCCCCCCACCAGGAGGCTGAAGCAGACCCCAAGTCGGAATTTCTGCCCCCCTCCAACCCGCACAAAAAGACCCCGAAGGGGGAGACTCTCTGCAGCAACACAAGCCTTCGTTGCACGTATCCAGCCCAGGGGGCATAGTTTGAGGACCCCTGATTTAATGCAATATAAAAAAGGCAAATCATTTTTCTGCAGACCACCAAAATTTTCTTGCTGACCACTAGTGGTCCACGGACCACCAATTGGTGACCGCTGGATTAGAAGACCTCCAAAGTCCCTTCCAACGATTATTTTCTGTTCTGCTCCGTTATGTTACGTTCCATTCCATTCTCTAAAGCACCACAAGAAAAAATATTTGGAAAAATCATCATAGGCGTTCCTGGACTTACGACCATTTATTTAGTGACTGAAGTTGCAACGGCACTGGAAAAAAAAGTGACTTATCCCTGTTTTTCGCACTTACGACCATTGCAGCTTCCCCACAGTCCCATGATCAAAATTCAGATGCTTGCCAAACTGACTTCTATCTCCTATCTAGTAGCTCTGGATTGCTTCTCTCCTTGATTAGTTTCCATCCGTTGCTTCTCGTCGTGCCTCCAGGAGCTTTGGGGATTAGATGAGCTCGAGGGTCTCACATCTTATGGCCTCTCTCTGAGCTCAGATGTTCAGGTCTGACCTACCTTAGAAGGCTTATCGTCCCATGAAAACCTCTCGTCATTCCTGCCGCCGTATTCCCTTTGGATCTTTGGCCTGCCACACTTTCCCTTATTCTACCATGCCTTTTCTATTGTGGGAAAATGGGAAGGGGGCTTGTATGGAGTTAGATGATAGGTAGCCATAACAACATTCTTTCTCGAAAGCCAAGGTCATCTTTGGTCTCTGTACTTCTGCACCTGACCGGAACTGGACGGGTGGAAGCTGCCAGCATGGCAGCGGGAAATTGCACCATGGGATGGGCTTGTGGGTGTGGGGGCAAGATTTTGACCTTTCAGCTGTGTGGGGAAAACCGAGAAGCTTTCAGATTTAGGGTTTCCCCAGATGTGCCAACATGGCTCTCTTCATCAATTGGAACTTTGAGCAATAATTTGCCTTGGACTCTTAATTATGGATGCTATTTGGAAGCCTGACACTCCTCGTTTTTTTCACGGAAGCCAATTACCTTTCTCCCCACCCTCTACATCTTCTTGTGCGGTGCTTTAGCCCTACTCATCCTTCCCACCTCAGCGTTGCCTTCGACAGATTGAATCTCCTTGCTGGAATAACAATGCCCTCGTTCCTGGCAAGGTGTAGTCGAGATTAAAGCCGAGTGACATCGGAGCTGAGCACATGTTTAAAGGGATGTCGGATTCAATTAGGATCCTGCTCGCAGGCGCTCGTACCAAAGAGGATGTAACGGTATGTGGGAATGATGTTGCAAGCCCGGTGTGGAGGCGGGGGGTGGTCAGGTGCTGCCTACAGAACAATCAGATAAGAGAGGACATGGCCTGCAGCTATCTAATGGGCAGGGAAAGAACCTCAAAAAGGATTGTCCCTATAACTCAGGGGTGTCAAACTCAATTTCATTGAGGGCCGGACCAGGGCTGTGATTGACCTCAAGGGGGCAGGTGGGCATGGCTGTGTGGCTGCGTGGGCGTGGCCAGCTTGACACCACTCCCCAAACTGCTGGCATGCTTCCTCTTTGCATTGGCTAGACCACGCCGAAGCCACGCAGGTAACCGGGCTGAAGTGACACAGGCCGGCTCCTTACATTTCCCAGGCCGGCCCGCGGGCCTTCAGTTTGACACCCCTGCTCAATACCTCCTCAGGCTGTAAAAAGAGACAGCAGGAGATTTGTACTTTCAGACCTGGGAGAGTCTATTAACGTAGTCTTACAATAAAAGTAGTTCCAAGAAGCCTCCACACCCATTTGCACTCTTCTGGTGCGTGACCCGTCAAAACTGTGCTCGACTAAGCCACGCCTGATTAAACCGTGTCACTGACGTCATCAACAGGGCGACAACAGCCAGTGCGGAGAAAGAAGGGCGCTTTAAATAGCGCTTTGAAAGCAAGCCGATTCAACTTAAGGTAAGGGTTAGCTTTAGGGTTAGCTTTAGGGTTAGGTTAAGGGTTAGGGTTAGGTTTAGGGTTAGGTTTAGGGTTAGGTTAAGGGTTAGGTTTAGGGTTAAGTTTAGGATTAGGTTTAGTGGGGTTAGGTTTAGGGGTTAATTTTAGGTTTAGGGTTTACAGCGTGCTTCTGTCTCTGCGCTGTTGTCGCCCTGTTGATTACGTCAGCTACGCGGTTTAGTCGGACACGGTTTAGTCGAGCGCGGTTTTGTGGTGGAACCCTTCTGGTGACCCTGAGGCAGGGGTGGGTTCCTGCCAGTTCTAAGCTCTTCTATAGAAGAGGTTCCACAAATCTACCATGCCGTTTAGAACCGGTTCCAGCTCCCTCTCTCCTCCCGCCTCCCGTCCGCACATCATCAAGATGAAGAGCGAGAGGAGGAATTCTGGGAATTGAAGTCCACAAATCTTAAAGCTGTCAAGTTTGAACACCCCTGGGTTTTTTTTTTTCTAAAGGGTTAGGGGTGCGAGGGTCTTGTACAGTGGTGGGTTTCAAAAAATTTTCAAACCTACTCTGTGGGTGTGGCCTTCTTTGTGGAGTGGCTTGCCGGCCATGTGTTTTCTTTCTTTCTTTCTTTCTTTCTTTCTTTCTTTCTTTCTTTCTTTCTTTCTTTCTTTCTTTCTTTCTTTCTCTCTCTCTCTCTCTCTCTCTCTCTCTCTCTCTCTCTTCCTTTTGTCTCTCTGTCTCTTTTTCCTTTTTTTCTTTCATTTCTCTCTCACTTTTTCTTTCTTTTTTCTTTTTTTCTTTCTTCTTTTCTTTCTCTTTCTCTCTCTGTATGAGTCTGTCTGTCTGTCTGTCTGTGTGTGTGTGTGTGTGTGTGTGTGTCAGTGGTGGGTTTCAAAAATTTTTGGAACCTCTTCTGTAGGTGTGGCCTGCTTTCTGGTGGAACCTCTTCTAACCGGTTCGGTAGATTTGACGAACCGGTTCTACCAAACTGGTGCGAACTGGTAGGAACTCACCTCTGGTCTTGTAACTTGACAGCTTTAAGACTTGCACACTTCAATGCCAGAGTTCCTGAGCCAACGTTTTGGTTGCTAAGTAAGAGCGTTGATAAGTGAGTTTCACCACATTTTAAAAGTTGGCCACGCCCACCCAGCCACATGACTGCCAAGCCACTCCCATTTGGTCACACGGCTGGCAAGCCACTTCCACCCTGTCACATAGCCGGCAAGCCACTCCCACAAAGCAGGCCACACCTACAGAAGAGGTTCTAAAAAGTTTTGAAACCCACCACTGCCCTGAGGGCACAGATAAACCTCCAAGTGACCTCAACAGGTCTCAGAAAGAATGAAAATGACCAAAGGACTGCAAAAAAGTGATGGCTAACCTTTTTATTGTCACGGGCTGAAAGCGTATGCCTGCGACAGCACACACGTGCATGGCTGCCCCGCACCCATAATGCAATGCGCATGTGACACCATCACCCCACATGTCCCGCCCACTGCACATGCACGCGCAACCCCGTGCTCCCCCGCACATGCGTACGCGACCCTCCCGCGCCCCATTTTCAGCCTGGCGGGCCTCCCTACAGCCTCCTGGGACCAAAAACGGGCCATGAGTGGGGCGCATGCACACACACACCGCACCCTGTTTTGGGCCTATCAGGCCTCGCCCACATGCGCAGCAGAGACCCGAAGTCCAGCTGGCCGGTGGGAGGCATGTGTGCATGCTCAGTGGAGCCAAGCTGGGGCAACAGCTCGCGTGCCAGCAGAGAGGGCTCTGCATGCCACCTGTGGCACACATGCCATCATGGATGTCAACTCATAAAGTTGCCATGGTGAGGAAAGGGTGGGGGAGCGCATTCCATGCATACTTTCGGCTAGAGACGGATCTCAGATTACTGCAGCAGGCTTCGGAGGGGTGCACCTCATTGGCGAATGTGATTTATGACACAGACTGAGAGGAGGAAAGGAAGAAAAGTAAAGTTCAGCTATAACTCAAATGAGGATCAGATCTGACTGCAATAAGGTCTTGCCAAAATGGTGCTCCTAATAAATGACTGGTTTTCTTTTGAAACTTGGCTCGAGGCTCATGAATCAATGAGGGCATCTTTCGGAAACCTGACAACAGAGATAGATCCTTCCATTCAGTCAGAACAGAAGAAGCTGCCAAAGGGACACCGCTTCAGTCAGTTGCCAACCGTCTGGTTCGGATCATATGACCACAGGGATCCTGCAGCAGCCGTAGGTGTGGAAAAACGGTCGTAAGTCAGCTCTTTGAGTGCTATTGTACCTTCAAATGCTCAATAAATGAATTATTGTAAATCGAGAACTACCTGTAAGACAAATATCAGCATTCTGATAACCCCTTTTCCCACTGAGATATATTGTTCGAAAGAAAATAAAGTCCTTTTCTTCTCTGATCTGACATCATTCTCAGGAAAAAGGAGAAGAGGCAGCTGTCAGGAAAAAAAAACCAATGAGAGTAATTAGTAGCTCGGCTGGACCTTTGTGAGAAAGTGAATCAGGAGTCACATTGACTGAATTTCAGCCCTCTTGAGGATAGGCTTAAAAGCAGAGGGGGCTCCGTCCAGGGGCTTTGCGGATGAAATTGGGGGTTTGTAAAAGTGTCCTGCTTAATTTGAATTTGGGGAGAAAATGGGGTGGGGGGAGAAGAGGCCCCTGGGTCAAGGCAGGAAGATGCTCATCCTTCCGGCCATCAGCCTGAGATGAGAGGAAATGCAATCTCCTTACGCTTAAGTCCCACAGAGGGAGTTTCTCTTTGCCCTGGAATTGCTCATCCTGAACTCTTGAGCTGCTTCCAAGATTCCATTTTATGTCATTTCATCTTTTTCTTTCTTTCTTTCTTTCTTTCTTTCTTTCTTTCTTTCTTTCTTTCTTTCTTTCTTTCTTTCTTTCTCACTCTCTCACACACACTCTCTTTCTCTTTCATTCTCTCTCACTGTCTCTCTCCTCTCTCTCTCACTCACTCTTTCTCTCTCTCTCTCACACACTCTCTTTCTCTCTCTCATTTTCATTCTTTCACTCTCTCTCACCCTTTCTCTCTCTCTTTCTTTCTTTCTCTCTCTCTCTCTTTCTCTCTCATGCACACGCTCTCTCATTTTAATTTTCTTTCTTTCACTCTTTCTTTCTTTCTCTCTCACTGTTTCTCCCTCTCTCTCTCTCTCACACACACACACTTTCTCTCTTTCACTGCTTCTTTCTTTCACTCTTTTTCTCTTTCTCTTTTTCTCTCTCTCTTTCTCTCCCACACACATTTTCTCTCTCTTTCACTTTCTTTTTTCATTCTTTCTTTTTATCTCTTCCTTTCTCTCTCTCTTTCTCTCACTCTCACCCTCTTTCTCTCTTTCTCTTTCACTCTTTCTCTCTCTCTCTTTCTCTTTCATTCTCTCCCTTTCTCTCTCTCTCTTTCTTTCTCCCTTTCTCTGTCTCACTCTTTCTTTCTCTCTCTTACTCTTTCCCTCTCTCACACACACTCTCTTTCTCTCTCATTTTCATTCTTTCTTTGACTCTTTCTTTCTCTCTCACTCTCTCTTTCTCTCTCACACACACACTTTCTCTCTTTCTCTTTCACTTTCTTTTTTCATTCTTTCTTTTTTTCTCTTCCTTTCGCTCTCTCTTTCTCACTCTCATCCTCTCTTTCTCTCTTTCTCTCACTTTCTTTCACTCTTTCTCTCTCTTTCATTCTCTCCCTTTCTCTCTCTTTTTCTCTCTCTCACTTTCTTTCTCCCTTTCTCTCTCACTCTCTCTTTCTTTCTTCTACCCCAGCTCTTGCTTTTTCTTTCTCCTTCCTTTCTTCCTTCCTTCCTTCCTTCCTTCCTTCCTTCCTTCCTTCCTTCCTTCCTTCCCCCCCTGCCTATCTCTCTCCCTCTTCTTTTCCTTTCTATCCTTCTTTTCGTCCTTCCTTCCCTTTCTCAAATCGCAACCTGACATTCTGTGGCCACTCACCGGCAGCTGCTTCTCCAGGCAAATGTTGAATTTCTTCGTCTGGTTGGGCTTCAGTTTCTTGAGAGGAATCCTCGTTTCGCCAATGAACTCGTTGTGGCGGAACTTGTCTTCGTCGCAAACCGAGATCCTGAAAGGCAGAAGCGGGAGAGCGGGGAACAAAGCCGTAATTCAGCAGTGCAAAAAGGGTTAATTAAAGCATCCATTCAGCACAATCTCTTCCTAACCTCCACCATGGCTTAGCCTGGATTGTGAAAAGCGGGGATGGGCAAACATCCGAGCCGCGAATGAGCAAGAGGGTTGGACTAGAAGGCCTCCAAGATCCCTGTTATGATAGCAATAGCAGTTAGATTTATATAAAACCCTTCATAGGGTTTTCAGCCCTCTCTAAGCGGTTTGCAGAGTCAGCATATCGCCCCCACAGTCTGGGTCCTCATTTCACCCACCTCGGAAGGATGGAAGGCTGAGTCAACCTTGAGCCGGTGAGATTTGAACCGCCGAACTGCAGATAACAGTCAGCTGAAGTGGCCTGCAGTACTGCACCCTAACCACTGCGCCACCTCGGCTCTATGACCCAGGTGGTCGAGGCAAGGGCCCAAACCTCCTGAGCTGGGTTCCCCAAGCTTTCTGAATTGGCAGCCCAAGGGCGGGAGGGGAGGGATAGAGAGCACGCACCTTTACGCACACACACACGCATGCACAAACAGATGTCTCCAATGCAAACAGTACTGTGAACAGGCAGGCAACGCTAGTGCCCGCATAAAGGTCGCAGTGACACTAGTCTGAGGGGGGCGGTGCATGCGCACATACATGTGCAAACTAGCCAGCTACTCCTCTATGGAGATCCTCTATCATATCCGAAGTGGGGCGTGGGAGGAGTCACAACTCGGTATATTAACACAGCCCTTTTGCCCAGAGACTGAGGTAAATCTTGAGGCCACACCTCCTCTCCTCCTCCTGACTTCCCCAGATTAAACTCAGTCTTCGGCCCAGAAGGAGTACTTTCCCGACTCTCCCTTCACTTCAAAGACCTACTTTCCACAACTCAATTATTTTTTCTGATCACCTCTCCTCATCCGTGCTTCACCTGCTGTTAGCTCTAAAGTGTTGCCGCTGTGCTAGCACAAACCCCGAGCGGCCAGACGGTTGCAGTCGGGGTGGGAGGCCTTTACTTAGCCACGAGGAGATCCAGCCATCGGGGGATCGCAGGAAGCAGAGAACCAGGCAGAGGACAGCCTTCCAGAGCTTCCTGAAGATCGGAGCGGCGGACTTGGACCGCAAGTTAGGCGGTCGCCATCTTGGATCACGGCCATCATGGAGCATGTGAGTGGAGTGTGTGGTTGGCGTGCCTGGTTACGGACGCCGCGGGCACCCAGAACCCACCCTTGGAGCCAGAAGGAGGTTGCAGGGGCCGGTATCCGGGGAGGGCCCATTTGTTGGTGGTGGGCCGGAGTTCGGGCCACAGATCGGCAGCAAGCTCGGGAAGCGCACGGAGCCTTAAAGCGGCAGGACACGCAGTCGAGCCGAGGCCAGTACAAGAGGAGGAGGTGGTGAGTAAAGCATGGCTGAGGCTTCGAGGAGCGGGGAAGTAGCGGGCCCTAGATCCCCAGGGGGGATCCACCATAATTTGCAAAAAAATTCTTTCCAAATCAGACAGTGTGATTGTCTGGATTTGTTTTCCCATTTTGTCTCTCATAGTTGAGGTCTACCTATGATGTCAATTACAGGCCTCTCTCGTCTTTTTAAGTGGGAGAACTTGCACAATTGGTGGCTGACTAAATCCTTTTCTGCCCCACTGTATATACCGCTTCGCGGTGCTTTTACAGCCCTCTATAAGCAGTTGACAGAGTCAGCCTCTTGACCCCAACAATCTGAGTCCTCATTTTACCCACCTCGGAAGGATGGAAGGCTGAGTCAACCTTCAGCCGGTCAGGATCGAACTCCTGACTGTGGGCAGAGGCAACCTGCAATACAGGTAGTCCTTGACATACAGCTACCATTGAGCCCAAAATGTCTGTTGCTAAGACATTTCTAAAGTGACTTTTGCCCCAGTTTACGGACTTTTTGGCCACGGTCGTTAAAAGAAACACTGCCATTGCTATGTTAACAACATGGTTGTTAAGTGAATCTGGCTTCCCCATTGACTTTGCTTGTCAGAAGGATCCCAACAGGGGATCACGTAATCCCGGGTCCCTGCGACCGTCATAAATACGAGTCACTTGCCAAGGGTCTGAAGTTGGATCAGCTGAGCATGGAAATGCGGCAACATTGGTAAAGTGGGAAAAACGGTCGTGAGTCACTTTCTTCAGTGCCGTCATAACTTGGAACCGTTACTAAATGAACGGTTGGAAGATCTTTCTTTCGGCTCGTGAGAGGAAAATCGCCACAAATGTCCCTTTGCGGTTGCCAGTTTGGCATGTTTGTGTGGGTATTTGTGTCTTTGTGTTTGTGTCTTTTTGTTTGTGTGGGTATTTGTGTGTGTGTGTTTGTGTCTTTGTGTTTGTGTGGGTATTTGTTTGTGTGTGTTTGTGTCTTTGTGTTTGTGTGTGTCTTTGTGTCTTTGTGTCTTTGTGTTTGTGTTTGTGTGGGTATTTGTGTGTGTGTTTGTGTCTTTGTGGGTGTTTGTGTTTTTGTGTGTGTTTGTGTTAGTGTGTGTGTTTGTGTCTTTGTGTGTGTGTTGTGTGTGCATGTCTGTGTGTTTGTGTTTTTGTTTGTGTTTATGTCTTTGTGTATGTTTGTGTCTTTGTGTTTGAATCTTTGTGTTTGTCTTTGTGTTTGTGTCTTCATATTTCTGTGTGCATTTGTGTTTGTATCTTTGTGTTTGTGTGTGTCTGTGTGTCTTTGTGTTTGTGTGGGTGTTTGTGTGTGTGGGTGTTTGTATCTTTGTATTTGTGTGTGTCTTTGTGTGTGTGTTTGTGTGTGTGTGTGTTTGTGTCTTTGTATTTGCGTGTGTGTGTATGTTTGCCTCTTTGTGTTTATGTGTGTGTGTGTGTGTGTGTGTGTGTGTGTGTGTGTGAACCTCTCCTGTGCACACTGCCTCTCCTGCCAGGGCAGGTGGAAATAATGCTCAAAATAGGGGCCCTGTCAAAAGGCATCTTAATTACAGCCTCCGAAGGCCGCTCTTGTTTGCCTCCCATCAGCCACAACTGGCGAAAAGGAAAACTCAGCACAATTAAGGATGATTAAAAGTGACAGCCCGTTCCGCAGGTGGGGGCGGGGGAGGGAAGGGAAGGCAGAATCTACCTCCTTGGAAGGGAGGGCAGAATCTACGGAGTGACCATCCGGGGCTTTGGAGGAAAGGAGGAAGGGGAATGGGATTAAACAGAAGAGGATCAGAATTGGAAGTGGAAATGGAATTGGAACAGGATAGGATAGGATAGGAAGGGAAGGATAGGATAGGATAGAGAATGGAATGGAATGGAATAAAATTAAGAACAGAATGGAATACGAATAGGTCCCTTCCAACTCTGCTATTGTATTGTATTGTAGAACATAATAAAACAGAACAGAACACATAATGGAATGGAATGGAATAGAATAGAATAGAATAGAATAGAACAGAACAGAACAGAACGGAATACGAATAGGAATAGGTCCCTTCCAACTCTGCTATTGTATTGTATTGTAGAACATAATAAAACAGAACAGAACACATAATGGAATGGAATGGAATGGAATGGAATGGAATGGAATAGAATAGAATAGAACAGAACAGAACGGAATACGAATAGGAATAGGTCCCTTCCAACTCTGCTATTGTATTGTATTGTAGAACATAATAAAACAGAACAGAACACATAATGGAATGGAATGGAACGGAACGGAACAGAACAGAATAGAATAGCAATGGGAAGGGAAGGGAAGGGAAGAAGATAATCTATTGAGAATGGAATAGAATGGAATAGAATAGAATAGAATTAAGAACGGGATGGAATAGAATTAGGTCCCTTCCAACTCTGCTATCGTACTGTATTGTAGAACATAATAAAACAGAACAGAACACATAATCGAATGGAATAGGAATAGAATAGAACAGAACAGAACAGAGAATGGAATGGCATGGAATGGGAATGGGGATAGTATAGTATAGTATAGCATAGCATAGCATAGCATAGCATAGCATAGCATAGAATAGTATAGAATAGTATAGTATAGTATAGTATAGAATAGTATAGTATAGTATAGAATAGAATAGTATAGAATAGAATAGAATAGAATAGAATAGAATAGAATAGAATAGTATAGTATAGTATAGTATAGGTGTTCTGAAACCCCCCCCCCAACTCCGACCTGCAAATCACCCAGACACAGGCCTGACTGTTTGTGACTCTTTAATCACGGCTTTATCAACTCCTTTGGCTGAAGGCCCAGACACGACTCGCATGCAAGACTAGTTGAAAATCCAACAGGCACAGATCCACGACAGACAGAGTATTCCAATACAGTTTCAAACGGTTGTGTCTTGCAAATGACTCCTCCCCACTTCTTTACTTATATACTCTCTTGGGAGGGGCCAAGCCACAACCACCTGGGCTTCATTATCGTCTCTGAGTCTGCCTCCGCGGCTGCTGCTTCCGTTTCTCCGCCCTTCTCTGTCTGGCGTCAGGAACAAACTGCCTCGAGTCCTCCCCCACTGCCCCGTGCCTCAGGCGCCTCCTGGTGGCCAACCAGCCACTCTGGTCCCTGCTCTGAGTCTGAACCCTGCCCAGGGTCCTCCACATCTTCCCCGGCAGACTCATATGGTTCCTTGCTATCCGAGTCCATCAGGAGCTCCACCAGATCCTACTGGGCCACAACACATAGGATAGACTAGACTAGAATAGGGTAGAATAGAAAATTTGTTTATTGGCCAAAGTGTGATTGGAGGTTCCACCACAAAACCGTGTTCGACTAAAGGGCGCTCGACGAAACCGCGTAGCTGACGTCAGCACAGCGCGACAACAGCGCGGAGAAAAAAGCACGCTGTAAACGCTAAACTTAAAATTAACCCCTAAACCTAAACCTAACCCCCCTAAACCTAATCCTAAACCTAACCCTAAACCTAACCCTAAACCTAACCCTTAACCTAACCCTAAACCTAACCCTAAACCTAACCCTTAACCTAACGCTAAACCTAACCCTTAACCTAACCCTAAACCTCACCCTAACCCTAACCCTTAACCTAACCCTAACCCTAAAGCTAACTCTAAACCTAACCCTTACCTTAACTTGAATCGGCTTGCTTTCAAAGGGCTATTTAAAGCGCCCTTCTTTCTCCACGCTGGCTGTTGTCGCCCTGTTGATGACGTCAGCGATGCGGTTTAATCGGGCGCGGCTTAGTCGAGCGGGGTTTTGTCGTGCCACGGTGATTGGACACACAAGGAATTGGTCTCCAGGGCAGAGGTTCTCAGTATACATCCAAACAACCAACTAAAACCATCATAAGTTAATTATAGCAGAAGGACAATAGTAATGGAGCAATACTGCATGGATAAATATCCTTAGACATAAGACAGTGCTGTGGGGATTTAGGCATTTAGCAGAATGACGGTGTTGAGGGAGGGAAACTGTCTCTGTGCCCAGGTATTTTGGCACGCAATGCCCTGCAGCGGGCATCCTGAGGGGACATTTTGCATTCCTTCGATGCAGAATGTGGTATGTGGGGAACAGAACAATTTGTATGGAGAACTTGGGCTGGCTAAATTGCTTCCTTGCCTGGAAAAATAGCAGAATTGCAGATTAAGAATTCTCTTTCGCAGTGTTTTTAACCTTGCTAACTTTAAGATGGATGGACTCCCACTCCCATAATTCCCCAACAACATGCTTTAAGATGGGCGGACATCAATACCCATAATTCCCCAGGCAGCATGCTTTAAGATGGGCGGACATCGATACCCATAATTCCCCAGCCAGCATGCTTTAAGATGGGCAGACATCGATACCCATAATTCCCCAGCCAGCATGCTTTAAGATGGGTGGACATCAATACCCATAATTCCCCAGCCAGCATGCTTTAAGATGGATGGACATCGATACCCATAATTCCCCAGGCAGCATGCTTTAAGATGGGTGGACTCCAGGTAGTCCTTGACTTACAGCCATTCATTTAATGACCGTTCAAAGTTGCAACGGCACTGAAAAAATGTGATGACCGTTTTTCACAGTTACAACCTTTAAAGTATCCCCATCATCATGTGGTCAAAATTCAGATGCTTGGCCACTTGTTCATATTTATGACGGTTGCTGTGTCCCGGGGCTACATGATTCCCCTTTTGCGACCTTCTGACCAGCTAACTCACTGGGGAAGCCCTATTCGCTTAACAACTGGGTTACTGGGTTACCAACTGCAGGGGATTCACTTAGCAATGGTGGCAAGGAAGCTCGTAAAACGGGGAAGAACTCACTTAACAAATGTTGCAACAGAAATTTTGGGCTCAATTTTGGACCCAAATTTTGGGTCAGGCCTGCAGCCATCTTTTCTTTTGGGTCTTTGGCCTGCCACACTTTCTATTATTCTACTCTGCATTTTCTATGGTGGGAAAATGGGAGGTGGGGATTGTATGGAGTTAGATGATAGGTAGCCATAACAACATTCTTTCTAGAAAGCCAAGGTCATCCTTTGTCTCTGCACCTCTGCACCTGACCGGAACTGGATGGGTGGAACTGCCAGCATGGCAGTGGGAGATTGGACCATGGGATGGGCTTGTGGGTGTGGGGGGCAAGATCTTGAACTTTCAACTGGGTGGGGAAAACCGGGAAGCTTTCAGATTCGGGTTTCCCCAGATGTGCCAACATGGCTCCCTTAATAAATTGGAACTTTGAGCAATACTTTGCCTCGGACTCTGATTTACTTTTGGATGCTGTTTGGAACCCTGAGAATTATATTTCCCTGGATGAGACATTGAGAAACATGCTCTTGGAGACAGAAATTCGGCCCCAGATCCCAGTCCCCCACCAGATATTTCGGTGCCATCTTATCTACAAGACAAAAGACCTTCAGATCCAGGATGATGGGACTATCCTTCAGGGCAAAGCCATTCAGTCACAATAGGAATTGCCCTTCATTGCATCACCCAGCAAGATTCAACCAAGCCTGGGACGCAGAACAGCCTACAAAGTTAGTTATGACCCCCGCATAGCCCCAACCAGTGGTGGGATACTACTGGCTTAACAACTGGTTCAGCGATCACGTGCTTCACGCGCGTGCACAGTTTTAACAAAACATGCCTTCCACATTACTACTAGGGAGTATCACAGCTGAGGCGCGCCTATCCGCTATGCCAGGCGAATCAGTATAGGTAAGTAAAGCGTAGGGACGGGTGGACGGGCCCAGCGGATCGTCAGAATGAACCGGTTCACTCCCCAGCTGATCGTTGGAGCTACCGGTTTGTCCGAACTGGTCCGAACTGGCTGAATCCCACCCATGACAACAACCAATAGAATACATTTCTTGCGCAGGAACAGGAAGCTCAAGGGCAAGGCCCAAGAGATGGTATAAATACCTCCCTCTCCTTCCTCCATGTGTTCAGCTGCACCAGGACCTCAAAGCATGTGGTCCTGTCCACCATTAATACCCTCTTTCCAAACAGCCTCCATGTTTCCAGTGTCTTTCCCCGCACTTGGAACTGAGCCCAGATGGGCATTTCTCTGGGGTTTTGCCTCTGCCTTTTGATTGCAATCAAGACCCGAAATTCCCTCAGAGACGGGCAAAGAACATTTCAATAAAAGCCATTAATTCCTAATGAAAGAGAAAGGGGGGGAAAAATGTTGAAAATGATTTCTAAAGACGTCATTTCCCTCCAGGCCAGCTGCATTTTCAAGGAAAATTTGGATTTATGGATCTTTTGGCAAAGAAAGCCGACACTGAAGGGTGAACATGAAGATTTCAGAGCTACTAATTTAGCTTAGAGGGGGTCCAACCTTGGCGACTTTAAGACTTGTGGACTTCAACTCCCAGAATACCCCAGTCGGCCACTCACTGGGTCGAAATAGTCTCTATGGCCACAGCCCCGTTTTGGGGAGCAGCATGGAAATAACTCTGTTTAATTAAAGGATTTTTTTCTACTTCCCAAACGAACGTACAAGAGACAGCTTGGTGTAGTGAATTAAGGCACGAAAGCCAACAGGGTGACTTTGGGCCAATCACCGGGAGATGGTGAGTTCTAGTATCGCCTTAGGTAGGAAAGCCGACTGGGTGACTTAGGGCCAATCACAGGGCGAGATGGGGAGTTCTAGTATCGCCTTAGGTAGGAAAGCCAACTGGGTGACTTGGGGCCAATCACCGGGAGATGGTGAGTTCTAGTATCGCCATAGGTATGAAAGCCAACTGGGTGACTTGAGGCCATTCACTGGGAGATGGTGAGTTCTAATATCGCCTTAGGTATGAAAGCCGAGTGGGTGACTGGGGGCCAATCAGCGGGAGATGGTGAGTTCTAGTATCCCCTTAGGTAGGAAAGCCGACTGGGTGACTTGGGGCCAATCACTGGGAGATGGTGAGTTCTAGTATCATCTTAGGTATGAAAGCCGAGATGGTGAGTTCTAGTATCACCTTAGGTATGAAAGCCAGCTGGGTGACTTTGGGCCAATCACCGGGAGATGGTGAGTTCTAGTATCACCATAGGTATGAAAGCCAACTGGGTGACTTGAGGCCATTTACTGGGAGATGGTGAGTCCTAGTATCGCCTTAGGTAGGAAAGCCGACTGGGTGACTTGGGGCCAATCACGGGAGATAGTGAGTTCTAGTATCCCCTTAGGTAGGAAAGCCGACTGGGTGACTTGGGGCCAATCACTGGGAGATGGTGAGTTCTAGTATCATCTTAGGTATGAAAGCCGAGATGGTGAGTTCTAGTATCATCTTAGGTATGAAAGCCAACAGGGTGACTTTGGGCCAATCACTGGGAGAGATGGGGAGTTCTAGTATCGCCTTAGGTAGGAAAGCCGACTAGGTGACTTGGGGCCAATCACCGGGAGATGATGAATTCTAGTCCCACGTCAGGTATGAAAGCCGGCTGGGTCACTCTGGGCCAATCCATCTTTCTCCACCCAAGCCACCTCACAGGGTTGTTGTTACAGGGTAAATATGAGGAAGGGATATTATGCATGTTTACCACCTTGCATTGCTTATAATAAAGGCAGGATAATAAGGAAAACAACAATAAAAACCTAATAAGTAAAACCATGGATCACCTGGTGGTTTCCTATCCCTATCTAGTTCCTTTTCAGTGAAGACGGAACCAGAGAAACGCTACTGTCCTGTGGAAATCACTTCAAGTTTGAGAATCTGAATTTTGCTGCTGGTTCGGGGGCAGCTCGGTGCACTTAACAGCCGTGTCCCTGACTTCACAACGGCAGCGATTCATTTAACAACGGTGGCAAGTCAAGGACTACCCCGCAAAGTAAATTCCATGGGTGCTAATGAAAACGGCACCCGAATAGAGAATAATGCTTATTATAATGCATCTATAATAATAGAGATTATTATGTCAACCCTGAAGCTGGCCTGGCTGAACCCATCTTGGAGCCTCACAATGGAGCTGAGGGACAGGGAAGGGGGGGGATTAGAGATAGCTGGTGCTATGTAGTCAAAATCAAGTTGATAAGAATTGAATCGCTAACATGATCGCCGACATCCGGTGACGGATATGGCATAAGAAGAAGAAGAAGTCAAAACAAAATATTTTCTCTTGAGAACCAAGGACATTCTCACACTGGTCGGAGGAAGGAGGAGCGATGTCACCAGGCAACCAGACAGCGCCTTGATTGGACCATGTGATTGATCTTTTGGGATTGGGGGTGGGGAAACTTTCATGTTTAATGAGCCAAAAACCGTGTGACCCTTCAGAGTCGGTTTTCACCAGATCCGTGCCAATATTATATTTCCAATAAAGCTGTCCTTCGAGGAATCTACCAGCCTCGGACTTTTTGCTTGCAATGAATGTATTACTTGGAACCCCGGCATCGGAAATAATGCTCTCCGTGTTGTCTTTTCCCTTTTCTATTTAAAAAAGAAAATCAGGATATTTTTATCTGCGCGAATAGCAAGATATCGGAGGGCGAGCGAGCTGTCAGCATTCAAACCCCGAGTGCTATTCTGAGAGGATTTTTTCTCTCTCTCTCGACTCTCTTCATCTTAAAATGACACTTTCATACTTTTTTCTGGCAGCTCGTTGGAGCCACTTCAAAATCCCATTAGTCTCTTGTTTTCCACAGATGCTATGAGAGGATTTGGTTACTGCTGAATTTTATTTTCATTTTATTTTTCATGTCGCGTACAGATCCGTCCCCCACTTACGACCGCCACGGAGGCCAACATTGACGTCGCTCGTGGTTGAAGTGCGTTCCGGGAGCCTTGCCCCGTTTTACGGCTTTTCTCGCCGGATTTGTTCAGCGAATCGCTCCGGTTTTTCAATCCGTCACGCGATCTTTCTTGCCGCCGTCGTTAAGGGACTCACCGTGGGGAACACGGTTGTTAAGCGAATCCAGCTTCCCCACAGACTTTACTCATCAGAAGGCTGTAAAAAAGGATCGTGTGATCCCAGGGATGTGACAACCGTCATAAATGTGAGTCAGTTGTCAAGCATCTGAATGTAAATCACGTCACCCTGGGGATGCTGCAACGGTCGTAAGTGTGAAAGGCGGTTGTAAGTCACTTTCATCGGTGCCGCTGTAACTTTGGTCGCTAAATGAACTGTTGTAAGTCGAGGATTACATGTATTAAGGAAACTCAAAAGATTCTGTTTCACCCAAAGCAGTGTGGATCTGCAGGCTGAGGAAATTGTAATTCTGGGCACAATGACAGTCATAACTTAAGGACGACCTCTCTACAGCTAGTCCTCGATGTACAACCGCCGTTGAGCCTAAAATTTCTGTTGTTCGGTGAGACAGTTGCTAAGTGAAATTTGCCCCGTTTTACAAACTTTCTTGCCGCGGTCGTTAAGTTAATCGCTGCAGTTGTTAAGTCAGAAACACGGTTGTTAAGTGCGTCTGGCTCCCCCACTGGTCGTAAAAGGGGATCACCTGACCCCAGGACGCTGCAACCGTCGTAAATATGAGTCAGATGCCGAGCGTCCGAATTTTCTTCACCATGGGAATGCTGCAATGGTCATAAGCGTGAAAAATGGCCATAAGTCACTTTTTTTTCAGTGCCATCGTAACTTTGAACGGTCACTAAATGAACTGTTGTAAATCAAGGACTACCCATATATATTCCCAATTTAGCCTGTAATTTTCCAAAGTGTCCTCTAAATTTAATCTGTTTTAAAACCCAGCCTTCTGATCATAGCAAGCAACATATGTTCGTTCACACAACTGCAACACACAAACCCACAACAAGGGAAAGAAGCTGCATAGGAAGAGGCACAGCACAGGAATCTAACAATGAGGACTAGTCGCTTTAGAAAACCACCACAAATTCGGAAACAGCCCGTGTTGATGCGATCTGCAACTCGAATGGCGAATTTAGAAAAAGGAAGAGGATTAGATTCCTGGCTGGTTGCCAACAGCAGTGAGGTGACACGAGGCTGGATCCAGGCGGTTGTTACCGCCTCTCTTCGGGAGGGGTACTTCCCCACCGCGCTTAAGGCGGCGGTGGTGAGACCCCTCCTGAAGAAACCGTCTTTGGATCCAGCAGTTCTTAATAACTACCGTCCAGTCTCCAACCTCCCCTTTGTGGGGAAGGTTGTTGAGAAGGTGGTGGCCTTCCAGCTTCAGCGTACCTTGGAGGAAGCTAAC